>NC_045737.1:38348489-38361725 GCF_008692095.1 Etheostoma spectabile | reverse complement strand
TGGGTCGCAAGTGGCGGTAAAATGCATCTCAATCTATGGGAAGAGCGTTCTCTTTTGGCTCCACTGTCTGTCGTCAGATGTTGTGTTGTGGGTGTGTGTGTGTGTGGTGTGTGTGGGTGTGTGTGGGTGTGTGTGGTTGTGGTGTGTGTGTGTGTGTGTGTGTGGTTGTGTGTGTGTGTGCGGGGTTTCTCTCTCTTCTCTTCATAGGGGGATAAAGAAATGAGTTGAGAGAGGGGTGAGACCCAGGAAGGAGAATAGAGACCTTTCTGTTTTTGTTTACTTTTATAATAGAGTAAATACTTACATACATTTAAATTCAGGGTTTGTTCCGTCTTTTGTCCACAGTTAAAATGTAGATGTTACAATGATTCATGGTGGTATTTTTGTAAATTTGGGTCCCGGGGGAGACGCCAAATTTCTCTTTGGGTCTTGAGCTGAAAAGGTTTGGGAACCACTGCTGTAGATTAATTTGTCCATTATTTTCTCGATTAATGGATTAGTTGTTCGGTCTGTAAAATGACAGAAATGGTAAAAAAAAAAATTGGGATGTCTTTCCAAAAAACCCAGGATGAAGTCTTCAAATGTCTTGTTATGTCTCAAACTATTGAGAGTAGAGAGATATTCAGTTTACTGCCACAGAGGAGAGAGAAACCACTACTAACTAAACTATTTTTAGTCTTTTAACTCCATGTGAGTGCGTGGTCCTCTGGTGTCTCTTGTTGTTTTCCTGTATTTTAGTATTTATTCATTTATCTATTTTTTTTTTTTTGTGTTTTTAAAACCGATGCTCTATTTTGTTTTTTACTATTTATATTAATTGTTTTGCAGGTTGAGTTTTCTGTGCAGCACTTTGGGAACTTTGTGTTCGTTAAAATGTGCTGTAGAAATAAGTGGATTGATTTAACAAGCTAGAATATATCTTCTTCTTAACCTTTATTTATTCGGGGAAGGTCGGGGTGGAGGGGGGGGATCCGGTCCGTCTCCTTAACCTTTAGGCCCCCACTGCCTTATAAAAACAGAATCAATCAATCAAAGAATAAATATAAAATAGTTGCTGACAGCAGTAAGCTAAAACACTCTGGTGTAGAAGCTGGATTAACAGGGTTCTTCGCATAGAGGAATGTGTGGCGCCCCCCCCCCAAATGGTTTTAGCCAGCCCCAAAGGACCACCAGTGCTAAAAATGAAAGGAGATTGAGTGAAAGAAATGCCAATTAAAATCCTCTTAAATGTGGTTAATAGCAATTTACCACAAACAACAGTTGACAAGCAGAACAGACTCACACATGAGCATAATCTCAGTTTCTCCGTCTATGTAGTCAACTGAAGTCCACCTGTACCGGACTCTTTGATTGGTGTAAATTTGGGTCCCGGGGGAGACGCCAAATTTCTCTTTTGGGTCTTGAGCTGAAAAGGTTTGGGAACCACTGCTGTAGATTAATTTGTCCATTATTTTCTCGATTAATGGATTAGTTGTTCGGTCTGTAAAATGACAGAAAATGGTAAAAAAAAAAATGTGGATTAGTCTTTCCAAAAACCCAGGATGAAGTCTTCAAATGTCTTGTTATGTCCTCAACTATTGAGAGTAGAGAGATATTCAGTTTACTGCCACAGAGGAGAGAAGAAACCACTACTAACTAACTATTTTTAGTCTTTTAACTCCATGTGAGTTGCGTGGTCCTCTGGTGTCTCTTGTTGTTTTCCTGTATTTTAGTATTTATTCATTTTATCTATTTTTTTTTTGTTTGTTTGTTTTTAAACCCGATGCTCTTATTTTGTTTTTACAATATTTTATATTAATTGTTTTGCATGTTTGAGTTTTCTGTGCAGCACTTTGGGAACTTTGTGTTCGTAAAATGTGCTGTAGAAATAAAGTGGATTGGATTTAACAAGCTAGAATATATCTTCTTCTTTAACCTTTATTTATTCGGGGAAGGTCCGGGGTGGAGGGGGGGGATCCGGTCCTGTCTCCTCTAACCTTTAGGCCACCACTGCCTTATAAAAAACATGAATCAATCAATCAAATGAATTAAATATAAAATAGTTGCTGCAGCAGTAAGACTAAACACTCTGGTGTAGAAGCTGTATTAACAGGGTTCTTCCTGCATAGAGGAATGTGTGGCGCCCCCCCCCCCAAAGTGGTTTTAGCCAGCCCCAAAGGACCACCAGTGCTAAAAATGATAAGAATTGAGTGAAAGAAATGCCAATTAAAATCCTCTTTAAATGTGGTTAATAGCAATTTACCAAACAACCGTTGAGCAAGCAGAACATGAACTCCAACATGAGCACTAATCTCAGTTTCTCCGTCATGAGTCAACCTGAAGTCCACCTGTACCGGACTCTTTGATTGGAATTGGGGGTTACATTTAAATAGGGCATAATATGCATTTTTAAGAGATGTTAGAGATAGACATTAAAATAACAATGAAAGGGGAACTTTGAGAATGACTCATTCATATTCCTGTCACTTCTACAGGAAGTCGACCTGTACCGGACTCTGTGATTGGAATTGGGGGTAACATTTAAATAAGGCATAATATGCATTTCTTTTGGAAATAACAGGCAAATGCATCTAATTCTGTCAAGAAGGATAACACAGACCCATTACTGTTGTACGTAATCGACCCCCCAAAGGCCAATTCTGAGTGAGGAAAACCCCTAAATGACATGGTTTATGTGTATGCACCATCTAGTTGGTATGGTCCTGTATCGCAGGAAGCGCTGACTCCTTTGTGACGCCTCACAGAGCAGATAACAGCGCACACGCCGACGTCACACGCCACTAACGGTGTTCTCCTGGTCTGCGTGACAACGCACAAACAGCGTTTCTAGAAGTGTTGCAGCCGGCCTCTCTCGGCCTTTTAGGGGCTTTTCTCTATTTTACATGAGCGGAAGCAGGAAGCAGGTCTGGGGTCTACCGGCCTCATCGGACCCCCCTAACAACCTCTTAAACCACCTTAACCCTCGTGTTGTCTTTTCCGTCAAAATTGAAAATCAACACTTTTGTTGATGCTTTTTATCAATGTTTTTAACTTTTTCTTACGTTTTTGTCCCTTGATTCATCACTTTTGACACTTTTTTTGACGTTTAACACTACGTAACACTAACTTATTAACTTTAGTTTTACAATTATTTTTGGAATATATGGTCAATAAACCTCAGTTATAGGAAATTAGACCTAATGTTTGAGTTAGAAAAGCAGAAATTATGAATTATTGAGACTAAATTAAGAATGGATGTTGATATATCACAGACTGGAATGATGTCAACTTTTACTCAATACTATTTCAAACAACACTTCCATTTGTTTTACAATGCTTAAATAGAATAAGACCCAAAATTAATGAAAGTAGAGATTTGTACTGGCAAAGAGACGTTGGAATCAATCTGTTATTTTGGGGAATTAAAAAGAACATTGATTAGGGAAACTATAGTTCTAGTTCCCTGGGAGGGCCGTTTGTTCTGAATCATTGCAACATTTGAGTGATGCATTATGGAAGAGGTTAGCTATAATATATCATAAAGCAAATACACCTGCACCCATCTTTTTAAAACTTTTTTTCTTACGTTTTGTCCCTTTTTCAACATTTTTGACACTTTTTTTGACTTTAACACTACGTAACACTAACTTATAACTTTAGTTACATAATTTTGGAATTTATAGATAGATAGATAGATAGATAGATAGATCAGTTAGATAGATAGATAGATAGATGATAGATAGATAGATAGATAGATAGATGGACAGATAATGGACAGATAGATGATAGATGTTATTGATCCCAAGAAAAATGAGAAATTTCGGGTTTACAGGCAGCAAATCAATCACACAGCACAGAATATAAATAGAAATTAAATACCTAGGGAAAATATACATACAATATACATGAGTAATAATATGATAAAGTAAAAAAGAACAAATATTTGAAACTGTACAGTGGGGGAAACAATAATGTGCAACTACTGCTTAAATAATATGCTAAAATGTTACAATGTATGCACATAAACCCAATGGTGCTAGGTTGCATTAGTGCGTCTGTTGGTGCCCAAACGTCCTACTCTAGCACTCATGATGACGTGTTAAGAGAGTATTGCTTGTGTATGAATGATTTTCTGGTAGCGGTTCCGTGCGGCATTATGGTCACTATAACACCTCATTTATAGGAAATCTATAACCTAATGCTTGATTTAGGAAAGCCAGAAATTAGACAGTATAGTACTAAATTAAAGGATGTAGTGTCAAAACCCCTTCACGCAATGTGTTTTGCTATAAAATGAAGAGACCCAAAATTAATGAAAGTAGAGATTGTTACTTGGCAAAGGAGCGTTGGGAATCATCATGTATTTGGGGAATAATAAGACATGATATAGGGTACAACACGTAAGGACAACATGAGGACAACATGAGGAAAACCATGGGACAACATTAGGGTTTAAAAGAATTTGCATTTATATTTTAAATATGACTTTACTTAAGCTTTTTTCCAATTTTTTTCTAGTACAGTTTGTTACCCAGAACTGAAGGACTGTAGGCCTTTTATAAAAGTGTCCTAAAATCAAACTCTGTTTATTAGAAGTTATGGCTTTCCCTCTGAAAGGCGCATATCCCAAAATCTGGGGGTGACGGATGAAAACTAACAGTTTAACACCAGTCATATTTATCTATGCTTTTTGAAATCAACACTACCTGAACAATAACTTGTGTCAGTTGGTTAACAAACATATTTTGTAATTTATTTTTAACTTTAATGTTGTTTAGATGTTCATCAAGCCCAATGCACATAGGCTAGGTCAAGGGGTTCTTTAAACAGGGTGGTCCGGACCCCTAGGGGGTCCGCGGAGTCTGCATGGGGGTCGGGGCGGGGAGAACGGGGCATGTTTGGTTGATTAACTTTTTGTTATATTCCGCCCCCCCTGCAATTTTTCCCACTAATTGAAATGTCCTTCAAATCACACAATGAGCTCAACAGCACTGTAGTAACAGATAAACTGAGGAGAGATGTTTCAGTCATCAATGCACACCATGGCACTATAGGACCAGTTTTGATGATAACATAATGATTCTACGTAGTAAAATTAGGGGGTCCCATCCCATCTCGCCATCGTTGGGGGTCCTTGGTCTGGAAAACACGATTAAGACCCCTGGCCTAGGCGATAAGTCCTTGGCATTTTGCGTTTCTCGTTAATCTTTTTGACATGACAGGACGTAAACAGCTGTCCAGTTTCCAGGTGTGCCGTAGCTGCCCCTCCTGCCAGTGGTTGAACAACCCTTTATTCGGGTCAGTTAGCCGGGGGCAACAAAAAACTTGCAGTTCGTTGTACCTCAGCTCTCCTCTTCACTAGCTTGACAAGGGTACGTGGTTGAGGCCAGTTTATTTCAGCTGCCACCTAATGCTGACCTCCTTGTCATTATTACTAAAAGGGCCCTTTCAATTAACTCTGGCTCAACCTCTACGTCTCTCTTTGTGTTTTCTTTCTTGTCTTGTGCATTTTTCTGTGGTTTCATATGATTAATATAACTATTAAAATCGGAGAGTACATCTTAAGATGTAAAAATGTTTTCAATTATTTTTGTTAAACACTTTATTCATCTTAAAGTTCATTCAAATTCATGTTATTCATAACAAGAGTTATCTCGAGACCTTTATAGTCTAGACCACACTCCAGAATTACAAGGACCCAAACAGTTTAGTAGCGCCTCAAGCAGCAACAGGTCCACAGTGGGGAGGAAAAAACTGTATCCTTTTAGGACAGAAACCTCTGGACCGACCCAGGGCTCGTGGTAGGCGGTGGTCTGACGAGGGCGCGTTGGGTGAGAATAACCAGTGGAAAACAACAACAAATAGAAACAACTGTAGTTTTTAGCAGTCTTTGTAGTAGTTTCAGGCATGGCAGGGCACCGTGTGGCACTACAAGGCCCAGACAGGATGCAGCTGGGAACACCGCCAAGAACGTGGAGCTATGGACTCACGGTGACACCTGCCCACGAGTTCGATTGGAGCCTCTCCGGTCCGAGGGGAGCTATGCTGGGGAAAAAAGAACAAAAGACTCGGGGAGGACTCAGTACAAAGTACAGTACAAAGACCAGTATCATCACATATACACAGGAGGTCGCTGCGGTTACAGGTGAACGACTGCTTTTCAATTGTTTTGTTGTGTCGTCCGACAGTGCCTCCTGTCAGTTAAACCTGTTTTCCCTTAAACTAACCACCTGTGATATGCACACTTAAGGGTGTGTGCAGTACTAATCACCTGCAGTGTTACATTCAAGGCAACATTAAACAATAATATATTGTTTAGTCAAAAAAGCCATTGACAAAAGAATTCACTTACCTCCCGTCAAAGAACAGATTCGGGAATTATTCATCATGGCCGACGTCAAGAAAAATGGTTTCATGCCGTCCCGCGTTTCAACTGTCCCGGCCTGCCCCTAGTGGTGGACATGGAAAAAAGCAAAAACGTGAGAAAAAATTAAAACAATAATAACTTCCAATAAAAGTCTTAATTTTCAATTTGACGGTGAAACAAGACATGGTTAAGCTCAATTTGGGACAGAGTCTGTCTTTTACTTGGACTTGTCTTGGACTCAAATCCTTGGGACTCGGTCTTGACTGTTGGACTGCCGAACCTCTTTGACCGCTGTGTCCCCTTTCTGGACCTCAAACCTTTTGGACTCAACTTGTCTCGGACTCGAACCCTCTTTGGGACCTCAAGTCTGTCGTGGACTCAACCTTTTGGACTTGGTTCTTGACGTCGGACTGGAACCATCTTTGGACTCTGTTGGCTTGTCTTGGACTCAACCTTGGTTGACTCGGTCTTGACTGTGGACTCGAACCGCTTGGGGACTCTGTCTTGTCTTGGACTCGAACTCTTTGGATTGGTCTGACTTGAACGAACCTCTTTGGACTCGGTCTGTCTTGGACTCAAACCTCTGTGGACGTCGGTCTTGCTTGGACTAAACCTTTTTGGACCGGTTCTTGTCTTGGACTCGACTAGAGTCCGGTCCTTGGACTTGCCTTGGACTCGACTAAGGTGGTTGACGACAGCCCTGTCCTCTTGACCTGAATAGATTACTCAGTGTGTTCCTTGGACTCATGTAAATGAAACAGTTCCTTTCAGGCATCTGTAACACACCTTCCATTCAACGAGGACGATACACAAATAAAAGCTAGAGCTGCAAGAGCAGCGATGAAGGGTCCTCGGTAACCTGCGCGTGCGGGGTTAAGGCGGACGCCTCTCCTTGCGACAACGCGCATTTGCATTCGCCTGCTGTCGACGGTTGGGAACCCTAACTATATAAAGAGGTGTTTTTTTGTATTTAGACATTTTCCACCATCAACACTCTAGTTTTTGTTGAATAAACACTCTAACTTAACTCATTTTAACATGTGACACGGGAGTTTCGGGCTCCATGCAAGCTAACGGACTCTTTTAAATGGATTCTGGTTGGTTCAGCGTAGCAACGTCATTGTGGTGGTTTTGGGTTTCTTTTGCTTTGATCTTCTTTGGTCCCTTCTTGTGTTGTTGTCCTGCCTTTTTATTTTTTATTTTGTTTTAATTTATATAATGTATTGTTTGTGCAGGGACCACCGGTACAGCCCGAAGTACCCTCCTGAAACTGCAGGTCTTTGGAGTACGGCAGTAAACCGGATCACCCAGTAGTTACCTCTCTGAACATGAAAGTCTTGGAGTACGGCAGAAACGGATCACCGGAGTTAACACCTCCCTTCTATCTACGCGGACCGCAGGTCTTTGGAGTCGGCTCGGAAACCGCGATCACCCGGAGGACGTGCCCCCGTCTCCTCAGGAGAGGTGTGGAGATGGATGGAGGATGATGGATTAATGCATGATACAATGTTTTGGGGACATGGATGGATGGATGAGGGACAAATTACAGAACAGATGATGGCACGTTCACACAAGACTTGTATCCCCGACTTTAGAGTACAGTCTAGCGGTTTAGGGGAATAGCAGGGGATTCACTCCTCCTTCCTCTCCTTCTTGTCTCTCTCTCTCGTCTTGCTCGTCTCTCCTTTTCCATCTGTTTTCAGTTATTTCAATCCTCCTTCCTCTCGCTCTCTCTGTCTCTCTTCTCCTTCTCCTTTTCTTCTTTTTTCCGTCGTGTTTCAGTTTCCTCCTTCTCTCCCCTCTTATTTTCCGTTTTCACCTTTCTTTCGCCCTCTCTTCTCTCCTTCCTCTCTTTCTTGTCTCTCTTCTCCTTCTCCTTTTCTTCTGTTTCAGAGTCGTTTCAGTTCCTCCTTCTCTCTCTTCTCATTTTCCATTTTCACTTTCTTCTCTCTCTCTGCTTCTCCTCTCTCTCTTCTTGTCTCCTTCTCCATCTCCTTTTCTTCTTTTTTCAGTCGTTTCAGTTCCTCCTTCTCTTTCCTCTTCTCATTTTCTTTTCACTCTTCTTCTCTCATCCACATCGCTTCTCCTTTCCTCTTCGCTCTCACTTCTTATACGTCCTCTTCTCCATCTCCTCCTTTCTGGTCCTCTCTTTTAACGCTCCTCCTCCATCTGGCTTCTTTTCCTTTCTTCTCAGCCTTGGCCCTACCTCCTGTCGGTGGTTCATGGGCGAGCTCCTGGGAGGCTGAGTTGAGAACCCTGGAGCTGTTGTTTTGCCGGTGAGGTTCTCGTATCTCTGTCCTCCTCTGAGCCTACTTTGAGGTGCCACTTGCGTTCCCTCCGTCTCTTCTGCCTTCCTTGGTCCAGCTCCTCCATTATCTCGGAGATCCCCTTTGCATGCCCTTACCAGGAACGCCGCACGCTTATCTCTTCAGAGCCGACACTTTTTCCGTTTCCACTCGGCCTCGCTCTGGATGATCTCGCTCGTCATTCCTTCTTTTTCCACTTGGCCACACACTCCGACTCTGGTTTCCAGCGCCTTCTTTCCGTTAACTCTGCTGGATCCGGTCGTCTTCTCCACAAACTACACCGTCTCGATCTTCCTTTCAAGAACTCTTGTTAAGTTTTGACGCTTGCTACTTCCTGCGCCGCATTTTTCCTACAGTGATAGCTTCGCGTCCAAAACTCCATCAACTATCCGCCCGTATTTCATATCAAAATCATCCTTATTTTCCCATCATTAATTCTTATTTTTTCATCTTCTCATGCTTATTTTTCAATCATCAGCTGAACAACATGCTCCTTATTTTTTTCTTTTCTATTCAGACGCATTATTTTTTTTGACGATGAGGCAGTTTGGACCCACCCCTAAACCCTCAGCTCCTGGGCTTAGACGCTTTGTCCTCTGTCTCCTGCTCTTGGTCCTTCCTGTCTTTTATTATGAACGTCTCTGTTGTGCTTGGCAGCGGCAATCTCTCTCTTTTTTTTCCTCCCTTGGGGAGGCCGAAATTTCCTTTAGAATCGGATTCTTTTTTCATTTCTTGGTCTCCATTCGCTTTCGTGCGAGTTCCAGGGTCCTTCATCATTAATTTTTCCTCACGCACCAGCTCCTTCTTGTTTTAGAGCCGTTGAGGGTTTTCCCTCTTTTCCCCGCCACAGGCCAGCATTTTCGCCTCTGAGACCAGCTCCAGCTTTACTCTCCTTTGTTTTCGGTAGGTTATTGACGTCTCCATTATTTATTCGGTTATTTGATCTCCTTATTTTCGGTTATTGACCTCCCAGGATCTTTTTCAGGTCATTGAGCTTTGCGTTGGTTGATGACACATTCGAGAATTTTGTCTTTAGGACTCATCGTTATCACAATGTGTTACACATCATATCACCCAAAGCAGAAAACAAAATATACAAACCCGAATAATACACAACATACTCTAAATCATCATACTCTATCGAGCTGATTGGCAATTAAGAGCATCACTACAATTTTTACCGATGTTCTTATTGCAAGGGTCTGGGATAATAGTATTATGTTATATATTACAATATGCATATTACCAATAGGTAAACTTAAAATGATGAATATGACTACAAATAGTGAATAACTACATGTGCTGTAGAGACACGTCGAAATTACTGGGTTATGCACCAGATAACTGAACCTGACCACTAACAGTGCTCTGTAGCGCCTGCCATAATATATTTTTAAAACATATTTCTTGCATAGTGGAGTAGTTTGTAGTAGCACGGGCTAGTAATTGCGGTTCAGAGAAGATGTGTTTTGAGTTTTGAGAGCTCTGTGACAATCAAAAGTATGTTGTCTCCTACTGTGAAGGGTACATGGTTGTTTTATTTTCTTTTTTCCAGTGAACGCTGGTGTGGGTCTCTCAGTGAATCCATGTCTCTGTGTTTCAAAAGCCACAGAACTCTCCATCTAGGACGTGTGACGGATGTCCAACTGCTTGTTACACACGATCCGAGTCCTTCTACAGCAGTACATCAAAGCGTGTGATGTCACACTTCCTAATGCCCCTTATATACAATCTCCAGATTCTTCTTCTCAAAATCTAAGATAATACAAGATAATGATAAGTCCGTCAAAATAAAAGTCCAGTTTATGTAAGTGCATAATCAAATGCCATAGCGCCGATGGATATCTCCGACTGCAGGCCCGTTGAGAGGACATCGGTCTGAGAATCGCAAACGACGACGGCGATGTATGAGAGTCCCTCAGGGACGCATCGCACCAGTGTCATCATCACACGCAAGACTACACAAAGGTTTGCACGAAAGGAGAGACCATTTTTTCTTTGCAAAGCTACCTCGCTAACCCTAAGCAGCATTTCCGCGTCCTCAAGCGTGAGACACTTTATTGAAGTTGCACGCAGGGGGAATTGTGCCCATAAGTCCCGCTTTGGGACGATGTACGAATAGAATACGGAATCTAACGCTGCTTCTCACCTTCTGCCATCCTGATCATGTCCCCTGCCTTGACGCAACTGGTCTCCCAGCGTTCTGTGTCAGTGTCTCTGCTTAACAGCTCGTTGGACACAGTGTCCCTCTGTGTGACACTGTCAACGCGCTTGTTTAAGCTAGAGACACGGAGGCTGTCCAATACCCGCTGTCAAGCGGGATACATTGATGGACATCTGGTCAGCGCCCCTGTTAAGGCAGAGACACTGAGGACACTGTCCCGCGCTGTGAAGCCGATCACTGAGAGACACTGTCCAAACGCCTGTTAAGGCTGAGACACGAGGTACACTGTCACTCGCCTGCTTTTAATCAGAGACATACGGAGGGACACTTGTCCAACGCGCTGTAACGCAGAGACACTGAGGGACAACTGGCCAACGCGCTGTGACAAGCAGAGACACTGAGGGACATCTGTCCACATCTCGTGTTGAGCAGCGACAGCTTGAGGGACAACTGTCCACGCCTGTTTAAGTGCCGATGACCTGAGGACACTGTCCAAACGGCGCTGTAATAAGCTGAGATACTGAGGGACAACTGTCCAAGTGCGCTGTTAAGCAAGACACTGAGGGACAACTGTCCCACGCGCTGTGTAAAGCCGAGACAGCTGAGGGACACTGTCAAAGCGCCTGCAAAGCAGAGACACTGAGGGGACACTGTTCCATCCGCGCTGTAAAGCTCGTAGAACCCAACTGAGAGACACGTCCAACGCACTGTAAGCATATACACTTGAGGGACCACTGTCAGACGCTCTGTTTAAGGGGCAGAGACACTGAGGGACAACTGTGGCAACGCGCTGTTTAGAGCACCAGACACTGAGGAACAACTGTCACAAACGCGCTGTTCACAGAGACTTGAGGTACACTGTCCAACGCGCTTGTAAAAGCAAAGCCCACTGAGGGACATCTTTGTCAAACGCTGCTGTTGAGCCATAGACAACTACTGGGAGAGACAAACTGTCCAACGCGCTGGTTAAGCAGAGACATCTGAGTGACAACATGTCTCAACTTGCTGTTAATGCAGAGACCTGAGGACACTGTACACTGCGCGGACAAAGCAGAGACACTGAGGGACACTGTCCAACGCGCTGGATAGCAGAGACACTGAAGACATCTGTAAACCAGCCTGTTAGCAGAACACTGAGAACACTGTCCAACGCGCTGTAAAGTAGAGACACTGAGGGACAACTGTGAAACGCGCTGTTAAGCAGAGACACTGAGGTCACTGTCCAATCTCGCTTGGTAAAGCATAAACCTGAGGGACACTGCCAACGCGCTGTAAAGCAAGTACAACGAGGGACACTGTCCAACGCGCTGGTTGATGCAGAGACATCTGATCTGGACACTGTGTCCAGGCACGCGCGTTAAGGCCGAGACCCTGAGGACACTGTCCACGCGCATGTAAAGTCAGATGACACTGAGGGGCACTGTCACGTGCGCTGTTTGACAGCAAACAACTGAGGGCCAAACTGTCCCAAACGCGCTGTAAGCAAGACATGGGGACACTGCTCCAATGCGCTGCCAAACTAGACCTGAGGGACACTGTCCAACGCCTGTCAAGGCCGAGACAACTGAGAGACACTGTCCAACGCTACTGTAAGCCGATACCCTGAGGGACACTGTCTAACGCTCTGTAAGCGAGACACTGAGGGACACTGTGCACGCGCTGGTAAGCAAAGACACTGATGGACACTGTCAAACGCGTGTTAAGGCATGGAGACATTGAGACACTTGTCCAACTGCGCTTGTAAGCAGAGCACTGAGGGCCACTGTCCCAAACGCGCTGTTGAGCATATACACTGAGAGACACTGTCCCACGCGCTTGTTCAGCAGAGACACTGAGGGCACTGTCCCCAACGTGCTGTTAATCAGAGACACTGAGTTACAGCTTCCAACCGCGCATGTAAAAGCAGTCGTACACTGATGGACACTGTCCAACCGCGGCTGTAAGCTGGACACTGCAGAGACACTGTCAAACTGCGCTGTAGCGAACACTAGAGAGACACGTAGTCCAACGCGCCTTAAGCAGAAGTAGAGACTGAGTACACTGGTGAAACGCTCTGTAAGCAGAGACATTGAGGGACATCTGTTCCCACCGCGCGTTCAGCGAGAAACTGAGAGACACTGTCCCACTACGCGCTGTAAGCAAGACCCACTGAGGGACACTGTCAAACGCCTGTTACGCAGAGCCACTGAGGGACCTGTCAACCCTCGTCTGTTGAGGCAGAGATCAGCTGAGACCACTGTCCAACGCGCTTGTTAACAGAGACACATGATCATGGACACTGTCCACGTGCTTGGTTAAAGCAGAGACACTGAGGGCACTGTCCAACGCGCTGCAAAGCAGAGACACTGAGACAACTGTCCCCCGTGCTGTAAAGGCAGAGCCTGAGAGCCACTGTCCAAACGCAGCTGTTCAGCAGAACC
>NC_045737.1:38346944-38348464 GCF_008692095.1 Etheostoma spectabile | reverse complement strand
ATTGGTGAAAGAAAGCCAATTAAAAATCCTTTCAAATGTGTTAATAGCAAATTTACCAAAAACAAAAGTTGAGCAAGCAGAACATGACTCAACATGAGCACTATCTCAGTTTCTCACGTTCATGAGTAAACTGAAGTACACACTGTCGGACTCTTTGATTGGAATTGGGGGTGGTTACATTTCAAATGGGCATAATATGCATTGTTAAGAGATGTTAGAGATAGACATTAAAATAACAATGAAAGGGGAACTTGAGAATGACTCATTCATATTCCTGTCATTTTACAGGAAGTCGACCTGTACCGGAACTCTGTGATTGGAATTGGGGGTAACATTTAAATAGGCATAATATGCATTTCTTTGGAAAATAACAGGCAATGCATCTAATTCTGTCAAGAAGGATAAACAGACCCATTACTGTGTACGTAATCGACCCCCCAAAGGCCATTCCTGAGTGAGGAAAAACCTAAAGGACGGGTTTATGTGTATGCAACCATCTAGTTGGTAGGGTCCTGTATCGCAGAAGCGCTGACTCCTTTGTGACGCTAACAGAGCAGATACAGCGCACACCCGACGTCACACGCCACTAACGGTGTTCTCTGTCTGCGTGACAACGCACAAACAGCGTTTCTAGAAGTGTTGCAGCCGCCGTCTCTCGGCCTTTTAGGGGCTTTTTGTTCTATTTTACATGAGCGGAAGCAGGAAGCAGGTCTGGGTTACCGGCCTTCATGGACCCCCATAACAACCTCCTTAAACCACCTTAAACCCTCGTGTTGTTTTTCCGTCAAAATTGAAAAATCAACCACTTTGTTGATGCTTTTATCACTGTTTTTAACTTTTCTTTACGTTTTTTGTCCCTGATATCCCATTTTGACACTTTTTTTGACGTTTAACATACGTAACACTAACTATTAACTTGTTTTTACAATTTTTTGGATATTGGTACTAACCTCAGTTATAGGAAATTAGACCTAATGTTTGAGTTAGAAAAGCAGAAATTATGAATTATTGAGACTTAAATTAAAGGAATGGATGTTGATGATATAAAGACTGGAATATGTCAACTTTTAACAATACATTCAACAAACACTTCCATTTGTTTTCAATGCTATAAATAGAATAAGACCCAAAATTAATGAAAGTAGAGATTTGTACTTGGCAAAGAGCGGCGTTGGAATCAATCATGTTATTTTGGGGAATTAAAAAGAACATTGATATAGGGAAACTATAGTTCTAGTTCCCTGGGAGGGGCCGTTTATGTTCATGAATCATTTCAACATTTGAGTGATTGCATTATGGAAGAGGTTCCAGCTATAATTATATCATAAAGCAAATACACCTGCACCCATCTTTTTAAAACTTTTTTTCTTACGTTTTTGTCCCTTTTTTCAACATTTTTGACACTTTTTTTGACGTTTAACACTACGTAACACTAACTTATTAACTTTAGTTTTACATAATTTTTGGAATTTATAGATAGATAGATAGATAGATAGATAGATAGATAGATAGATAGATAG
>NC_045737.1:38345813-38346934 GCF_008692095.1 Etheostoma spectabile | reverse complement strand
GATAGATAGATAGATGGACAGATAGATGGACAGATAGATGGATAGATGTTTATTGATCCCAAGAAAAATGAGAAATTTCGGTGTTACAGCAGCAAAATCAGTCACACAGCACAGAATATAAATAGAAATTAAATACTAGGAAAAATATACATACAATATACATGAATAATAATATGAATAAAGTAAAAAAGAACAAATATTTGAATATGTACAGGGTGGGGAAACAATAATGTGCAACTGCTTAAATAATATGCTAAAATGTTAAAATGTATGCTACATAAACCCAATGGTGCAGGTTGCATTAGTGCAGTAGTGTGGTGCCCAAACGTCTTATCTAGCACCCAGTGATGACGTGTTAAAGAGAGTTATTGCTTGTGGTATGAATGATTTTCTGTAGCGGTCCGTGCGGCATTATGGTCAATAAACCTCATTTATAGGAAATTATACCTAATGCTTGAGTTAGGAAAGCAGAAATTAGGAATTATTGAGACTAAAATTAAAGGAATGTATGTTCAAAACTTCACTTCAATTGTTTGCTATAAAATAGAATAAGACCCAAAATTAATGAAAGTAGAGATTTGTACTTGGCAAAGAGCGTTGGAATCAATCATGTTATTTTGGGGAATTAATAAGAACATTGATATAGGACAACATGAAGACAACATGAGGACAACATGAGGACAACATGGGGACAACATGAGGGTTAAAGGATTTGCATTTATATTTTAAATATGACTTTACTTAAGCTTTTCCAAATTTTTTTCAGTACAGTTGTGTTACCCAGAACTGAAGGACTGTTAGGGCCTTTTTATAAAAGTGTCTAAATCCAACTCTGTTTATTAGAAGTTAGGGCTTTTCCCTCTGAAAGGCGCATATCCCAAAATCTGGGGGGACGGATGAAACATAACAGTTTAAACAGCAACTATTTATCTAATGCTTGTTTTAATCAACACTACCTGACAAATAACTTGTGTACATATTGTTAAAAACATATTTTGTAATTTATTTTAATCTTTAATGTTGTTTAATGTTCATCAAGCCCAATGAACAATAGGCCTAGGCAAGGGGTCTTTAACAGGGGGTCCGCGACCCCTAGGGGGTCCGCGGAGGTACTGCATGGG
>NC_045737.1:38339561-38345605 GCF_008692095.1 Etheostoma spectabile | reverse complement strand
AAGATGTCTTTCAGTCATCAATGCACACATGGCACTATAGGACCAGTTTGATATAACATAATGTTATACAGTATATATAATTAGGGGGTCCCCACTCCATCTCGCCATCAGTTTGGGGGTCCTTGGCCTGGAAAACGTTGAAGACCCCTGGCCTAGGCGATAAGCCTGTGCGCATTTTGCGTAGGTTAATCTTTTTGACATGACAGACGTAAAATGCAGCTGCTCGTTTCAGGTGTGCCTGTAGCTGGCCCTCCTGCCCCGGGTTGAACACCCTGTTATTCGGGTCCAGGTAGCCTGGGGGCAAAACTTGCAGTTGCGTTGTCTCAGCTCTCCTCTTCACGTAGCGTGACAGGGTGACGTGGTTGAGGCCATGTATTTCAGCTGCACACCTAATGCTGACCTCCTTGCTCATTATTACTAAAAAGGCCCTTTCAAATACCTCTGGCTCAACCTCTACCTCTCTTTGTAGTTTTCTTTCTTGTTCTTGGCATTTTCTGTGGTTTCATATGATTAAATAACTATTAAAAATCGAGAACACATCTTAAGCATTAAAAATGTTTTCATTATTTATTGTTAAACACTTTATTCAATTCTCCACTGCAAACTGACTGAGGTCACATGTAGCATTGGATGTACGGTAACTACTCAATGTGCATATCTTCATCTTAGTGTCCTACTCACACGAGACTAAGATCGAGTGCAATCTTATCAGATGGTCATCGTAGTGTCCAGTGACACACTGTCTGTCCAACTCTATGGAGGTACACACAGACTTCGTCGCTCGATAACAGTATGTCCGTCGAATTGTATGGAGTGCCCTACATCACAGAGATCGCTCCTACGGGCAACTTAGGAGGTCCTACTGTCACGAGTATAACCAACTGGGCAATTAAGTGAGTGTATTCTACATCTAAACGCAGACTAAGGCAACAAACTATAGCCTGCATTTTACATTCACGAGAGCACAGCGCTTGTGTTGCCAAGTCACATCGGTCAACTAAAGCGGTAGCTGTACTACATTACCTTATGGTCATATCGCTAAGTATGACTTAGAGGGGCATACTGATTGAGCACAAAAGTAGGATAGTCACATGAGTATACTTGACAGTAGCAAATGCTTGTAGAGTAGATACACTCTAGACATGAGTCATCAATCAGTAGTGCATGATAACTAGATTGGTAGTGCTACTCACCAGACCAGGAGACTACGAGCCTACCCATTTAGGAGTACACACAAGTACGACCACGTCTATAATCTTGATAGGTCACATGTCATACCCCCTACAGTAAGAATATCTAATTGTGCAGTGCATTTTGCTAACATAGCGGAGCAGTAGTCAATACAATATGGATCTCCAGACGGTATTCCTATGAGACAACTGATAGAGAGGATACACACAGTAACCGTAGATGGTATATTGCCGAACATGTCAACTTAGAAAGTCGGAGAGGGGGTCTACAGAAGAACTAACGGTCATGTAATCACTAAAGTAGTATGAGAATATCTAATAATAGCAACCTGATGTACAACTATTGGTTTATAAAACTTCAATGCTAACACAGGTAAGGGAAATAAGGAGTGTTTACAGTACACACCGAGAGAGATGGGCTAACGAGTAAACAAATGTAAGGAAAGGTAAGGATCTAACAACGTGACAGACAGCACTAGCGTAGCTACGACGAGACAGCTCATGATCCGCAGGTACAAACACGACAAAAACACCAGTACTAGGCACCTTCTAACGATCACACATATACAACATTGAATGTACAAAAAACATAAGAAAGAGGAAAGAAGGGACACCTTAATATAGTAGGTACGACACAGAGCACTAACGACTGTCAACAAGCGAGGAGGTACCGACATAATCTACGGAACAACTGGACAGGGTCCACGCCAGATAGCGAGGTACAACAATGATGACTAGGCAACTTCAGAGATGGACACACACGAAGAGAACTGAGTCCTAAGGGAACATAAGTAAAAAACTAAAGATGCAAATCAACAATAACAATCATAATAAAAAAAACGAAGTGAAAACTGCTGTAAGAAAATTAGCAGTACAAAACAATATATAATATAGAATAGACAGTTAGATGTATGGTTATAATATAAAGAACACCAATAGGTGTACACAACTAGACCATAGAATGTTACAGAGGGGTGTATTTTTTGGGGATTTACGCAGAATGCAGTCAATAGGTTGCCATCATACAGTGACCATACATGAGAGTCATACATCGGGAAAGTAGACCATTGGATTGGAGGGGTGAATACATCAAGGTACTGATATATATCGTCGTGAAAAAAAAGAACATCAATCAAAAACAATCTAAAAACAAAAACGGGGGCTATCAACACTCACTCTATACACTCTCAAATACAGAATGGGTCGAAAGGCTGATTCAAACAGGAAAGAAAAAAAGAAAAAAAGTACTAGCATACCCATAACTAACCAATTGATGCACAATAAAGAAACAAAACAAAACACTGCAATATGCACGTGCAAGTACTTGGCTTCTAGTGTCAAAGCGGGCATCAACCAATACTACAACTCAGAATCATCCAAAAAACACACAAACCCCAAAACAAAGTTCAAAACAACCCCCCCCACCGCCCACCTCGTCTCTCCGTCGGTCGTCTCACGTCCTCTCTCACATCCCTCTCTCTCTCTATCATCGCTCAAAGTCATCACGCCCACCCCCCTTCCCTAGTGTTTGTGGTAGTCTGCGCCTAGGGGGATGGAAGCGCGCAATGATTTATCCGGGGTCCAGGTGGGGCCAAACTGCATAAAGGCTAAAGTTCGAACGCATAGGGTTGTTTGTCCGTTCCGCCACCTCAAGCAACGGTGGCACCACCAATGGACAGAGTTTAAGGCGATCAGAGAGGGGTTCGCTCGTCGGAGGGGCAAACGGAGTGGGTAACCGCTGTCGGTGGTGGCCCCCGCGGCACGCCAGCCTCCCGCACGTAGGATCGCAAGCGCGCATAAGGGAGCCCAGCGTCCGTGTTCGCAATGTAAACCGCTACGAGTGCGGCGACAACGCTGGGATAACTGCATGCACAACACGGGACATGGGACAATTCTCAACCCGTTTGCCACCATCACGGTTCGCTCATGGTTGGTGGGAGTCTGCTGCAGCTATCTGGACCGGGTTTCGGGAATGAGTGGGAGAAAAAACGCAAATTACATGACAACCTTCACCGAAGTGAGGAACAAAGCCGCCAGCAGATGGCCTCACAGGGTCCGCGAATTAGAAACTTTACATTAACACGAAAGCCAGAACAAGAAGAGAAGGGAAAAAATATAAGGAAAAAAATTTACATTAATGTGTAGTAAGATTAACCCTGCGGTGCATGTCACCGTCAAAGTGTTCAAGAATAAAGACCCTTTTATCCCTACTAATCTCAATGCATTTCTGTTATTATTCCACCAAAAATAACAGGATTGATTGTCCACCCCACCCTCTGGGGTATGTGCCAAAGTAACAATCTCTACAGAGTTGTCATTATTTTGATGGGGCGTCTTATAATAATGGTACAATTTTATAAGCATTGGTTTCAAAAAACAACTTTTCGTGTATGTTGACATCAGTCATTAGAGTAAAAGATTGAACATATTCCGATCTGAAGGTTGATTAATCAACTCAACATCAAACATGAAGTCCGTGTACTTTAAATAGTCGCCCTCCAATAAAAGTAAAAGTCCGTGAATTTACCCTTGCCGAGAAGTGGTACCCGTTCATGCTTGTTTACTCAACTCAAACATTAGGTATAACATTTCCTATAAATTCAAAGGAGTTGTATAGAATGAACCATAAAAAATAAGTCACAAAAATACCTGAAAACTAAGGTGTAATAAGTGAGTGGTTACGTAAGCGTTGAACACGAAACCCAAAAAGTGACACAAAGTTCTGTAAATGAAGAGGACAAAAGACAGAACTAAGAAACAGAGTTAGAAAAACATGATGAGAAAGCGTCACCACAAAGTGTTGAATTGTACAATTTATGACGGGAAGCGCACGAGGGTTAAGTAGCAGTGACAAGGGGCAGTAATGTCTCAGTGTACGTTCTACACTGGTGATGAATGCAGCTCACTTCCCAAGGTCCTGAGATGGTCATTTTAGTATTCCCAAACAGTATTTGCGATACTCAGTGGCTTGAAAGTAAGATTACAACAGGAACACCCCAGGCTACAAATCGTCTCTAATTCATTAATTTTGGGGGTCTGATTCTATTTATACGACTTGTAAAACAAAGTGAAGGGTTGTGAAATAGTGTTGCGCTAAAGTGACATATTCAGTTCTGTGATTATCATCCAACATCCATCTCCTTTACATTTTAGTCTCAATAATCTCCAATTTTCTGCTTCACTCCAACATCAGGTATAATTTCCTTTAAAATTAGGTTTATTGCCATAAATGTCCAAAAAAAATGGTAAACTAAAGTTAAATGGGTTTGAAAGACAGTTAGAAACACTTTTCGATAAAACGTTGTTTTCTAAGATGAGGTTAGATAGATTTCTTTTTGTTGTTGTATCACCGACTCCCTATGTTTTCTCTGTCGTTATATCCGTTGTTACTCTGTAACATATAGCATGTTTAAGAAAATCGACGTTTTAAACGGTAGTTGCGCAAGGGGTGGAGACGGATAACATAACAGTTTAAACCAGAGGAACTATTTTATCTAACGTCTTGTTTTTAATGATACAAACCCATGACAAAACACAACTTGTGTAAATATTGTTAAAAACGGTATTTGGTATTCATTTTAATAGTCAAAGCATCTCATCACCAGCCCAATAAACAACGGCCGTATGCGATAAGCTCCCGTGCGCATGTGCGATAGGTTAATCTTTTTTGGACGAAGAACCGACAAATCGTTTACACGTTTTCTTCTTTGCATTCTTCTGGAGTGTATGTTAGATTTTTGTAGCTAGTTGAATAGACCAGACGCCACATCAAGATGTTTACATTTTTTGCTGCACGCTAGGGGGTGCATCAGATATTTCTAGGCTCTGTTATTATGAAGGAAACTCACGTCAAGCGGTCGTACCCCTGATGTACCATCCCTCGCGCAAATAGCTATAGTCTCCTTTCGCTTCCGACCAGTTTGTTGTGCAGATGCCCACTAACGACTCACACGTCAAAGATAGTAATACATTGTTTTAAATAGCCTAAGGCATAAACAGCATGATTGTAATAAGTATGTCAGTAGGCATGTAGCTTACTAGTAGAAGTGGGGAATATGAGACATTGAATGATGGACGATGAAGCGAAAAAATCGTGACTGTAAGGCTAGCCTACACAAACTAGGTGCCTTCAAGTTACAGTTCAATTTTATTTATAGTATCATTCTATACAAGAGTTTCTCGAGACCCTTACAGATGAGCAGGTCTAGACCACACTCCAGAATGTTACAAAGGCCCCCAACAGGTCTAGTATTTTCCCTCCAGAGCAAGCAACAGGGCTCCCAGTGGAGGAGGAAAAACTTCCTTTTAGGCAGAAACCTCTGGAACCCGACCCACCCGGCTCTTGGTATGGCGGTGTCTGACGGGCGCCGTTAGGGTTAGAATACGAGTTGGAAACAACAAAAAATAGAAAAACTAGTAGTTTGTAGCATTCTTTGTAGTAGTTTCATGGCAGGCAGGGCCAACCGTGGGCACTACAAGGCCCAGCAGGATGCAGCTGGACCCGCAGAACGTGAGCGGGACCACGTTGACAACCTGCCACCGACGATCCTGAGCGCTCCGGTCCGAGGGAGCATGCCTGGGAAAATAAGAACAAAAGACTCCGGGGAGATGACTCAGTACAAAGTACAGTAAAAACATAGTATCTCACATAAACAGGAGGCTGTCGGGACATGTTGAACCGACTTTTTCAACTTTCCCGACAGCGCCTCCTGCAGTTAACCTGTTTGTTTCCCTTAAACTAACCCACTTATGATATGCACACTTAGGGTGTGTTGCAGTACTAATACACCTGCAGTTTATCATTACAATGGCACATTAAACAATAAAATACTACTTGTTAGTCAAAACAAAAAC
>NC_045737.1:38338703-38339536 GCF_008692095.1 Etheostoma spectabile | reverse complement strand
AATTGCACAAAAGAATTCACTTACCTCCCTCAAAGACAGATTCCCGGGAATTATTCCAAAATGGCCTGACGTCAAGAAGAAATGTCTTTCATCCGTCCCGCGTTTCAACTGTCCCGGCTCTCCCCTAGTGTTGGACATGGAAAAAAGGGACAAAAACGTGAGAAAAAGTTAAAAACAATAAAAACTTCAATAAAAGTCTTAATTTTCATTTTGACGGGAAGACAAGACGAGGGTTAAGCTCAATTTGGGACAGAGTCGGTCTTTACTTGGACTTGTCTTGGACTCAAACCTCTTTGGACTCGGTCTTGATTGGGACCTCGAAACCTCTTTGGACTCGGTCTTGCTTGGACCTGACAAACCTTTTTGGACTCAACTTGTCTCGACCGAACCTCTTGGACTCAGTCTGGTCTTGGACTCAAAACTCCTTTGGACTTGGTCTTGACTGGGACATGGAACCTCTTTGGACTCGGTCTTGTCTTGGGATCAAACCTTTTTGGACTCTCTGATCTGGACTCGATACTCTTGAGCATCTGAATCATTGTTTTGGACCTCTGTGAACGTCTACTGGCACCTTTGCTGGTCTTGACTGGACTCGAACCTCTTTGGACTCGTCTGTCTTGGACTCAAACCTCTTTGACACTGGTCTTGTCTTGGACTCGACTAGTCCTGGTCTTGGACTTGCCTTGGACTCGACTAAGGTGGTCTTGACTACAGCCCTGTCCTCCTGACACTGAATAAGATGTCTCAGGTGTGCTTGACTCCATGTAAATGAACAGTCCTTTAGCATCGTAACACACCTTCCATTCAAAGAGGACAGAACACCAAATAAAATT
>NC_045737.1:38337276-38338678 GCF_008692095.1 Etheostoma spectabile | reverse complement strand
CTTGTTCATTTACATGAGGTCAAGTGCACACCTTGAGACATCTTATTCAGTGTCATGAGTACAAGTGCTGTATCAAGACCAACTTAGTCTAGTCCAAGGCACGTCCAAGACCAGGACTAGTCGGTCCAGACAATACCGAGTCCAAAAGGTTGAGTCAAGACAAGACCAGTGTCAAAGAGGTTTGAGTCCAAGACCAAACGAGTCCCAAAGAGGTTCGAGTCCAGTCAGACCAAGTCCAAAGAGGTTCGAGTCAAAGACAATACAGAGTCAAGAGGTTCGAGTCCAGGTCAGACCGAGTCCAAAAAGGTTTGGGTCCCAAGACAAGACCGAGTCCAAAGAGGTTCCATGCCGCAGTCAAGACCAAGTCCAAAGGAGTTTTGAGTCCAAGACCAGACTGAGTCCAAGAGGTTCGGTCGAGACAAGTTGAGTCCAAAAAGGTTTGTCAGGTCCAAGCAAGACCGAGTCCAAAGAGGTTTCGAGGTCCCAATCAAGACCGAGTCCAAAGAGGTTTGAGTCCACGATCAAGTCCAAGTAAAGACCGACTCTGTCCCCTATTGGAGCTTACACCCTCGTCTTGTCTTCCGTCAAAATGAAAATTAAGACTTTTATTGAAGTTTTTATTGTTTTTAACTTTTCTCACGTTTTTTTTTGTCCCTTTTTTTTCCATGATACCCCAAGCACTAGGGGGAGAGCCGGGACAGTTGAAACCGGGCGCACGTGAAAGACATTCTTGCTTGACGTCAGTCCATTTTGGATAATCCCGGAATCTTCTTTTGAGGGAGGTAAGTAATTCTTTGTGCAATTGTTTTTTTTGACTAACAAGTCGTCTTTATTGTTTAAAATGTGCATTGTAATGATAACACTGCATGTGTAATTAGTACTGCAACACACCCTTAAGTGTGCATTCACAGGAGTTGTTTATTTTTAAGGGCAAAACAGTTTAACTGGCAGGAGGCACTGTCGGGACAGTTGAAACAGCTGTTTCAACTGTCCCGACAGCGCCTCCTGGTGTATATGTGAGGATACTATTCCTTTGTACTGTACTTTGTAGTGGGGTCTGAGTCACTCCCCGAGTCCCTTTTGTTCTTTTTTCCCCAGATTCTCCCTCGTCCGGAGAGGCCCATGATCGTGGTGGAGGTGTCCCGGAGCATGCGTATGGTACTGTGAGCGCCGTCTTAGCGTGGGGGGGTTCCTTTAGCATCGTAACACACCTTCCATTCAAAGAGGACAGAACACCAAATAAAATTAGAGCTGCAAGCAGCGATGAAGGGTCCTCGGTAACCTGCGCGACGCGGGGTTAATGGCGGACGCCTCTCCTTGCGACATCGCATTTGCATTCGCCGCTGTCGACGTTTGGGCCCTAACTATGAAAAGCTGTTTTTGGTCTTCTCGACACTTTTCC
>NC_045737.1:38336855-38337266 GCF_008692095.1 Etheostoma spectabile | reverse complement strand
ACTCTAGTGTTGGTTGAAATAAACACAAACTTAACTCATTTACATGTGAACACATGTCGGCTCCATGCAGCTAACAGGACTCTTTTTAAATGGAGTCTGGTTGGTTCAGCGCTAGCTACGTCATTGTGGTGGTTTGGGTTTTCTTTTGCTTTGGATTCTTCTTTGGTCCTGTCTTGTGTTGTTGGTCCTGTCCTTTTATTTTTTATTTTGTTTAATTTATATAATGTATCTGTTGTGTCAGGACCACCGGATCACCCAGAGTTACCCTCCTGAACCTGCAGGTCTTTGGAGTACGGCAGTAAACCGGATCACCCAGAGTTACCCTCCTGAACCTGCAGGTCTTTGGAGTACGGCAGGAAACCGGATCACCCGGAGTTACCCTCCACTTCTACAGCTGGACCTGCAGGTCTT
>NC_045737.1:38324801-38336845 GCF_008692095.1 Etheostoma spectabile | reverse complement strand
CAGGAAACCGGATCACCCGGAGGACTGCCCCGTCTCCTCAGGAGAGGATGGATGGATGGATGGAGGATGATGGATTAATGCATGAACAATGATTTTTTGAGGGATGGATGGATGGATGGAGGGACAATTACAGACAGATGATGTGCAGTTCACACAAGACTTTATCCCCGACTTTAGAGTACAGTCTAGCGGTTTAGGGGAATAGGAGGGGAATTCACTTCCTCCTTCCTCTCCTTCTTGTCTCTCTTCTCCTTCTCCTTTTCCTCTTGTTTCAGTTATTTCAATTCCTCCTTCCTCTCTCTTGTCTCTCTTCTCCTTCTCCTTTTCCTCTGTTTCAGCCGTTTCAGTTCCTCCTTCTCTCTCTTCTTATTTTTCATTTTCACCTTCTTCTCCCTTCTGCTCCGCACGTTCCTTCTTTTATGGCGCTCTCTTCTAGTCTCGTTTCTTCTTTGTCAGTCGTTTCAGTTACTACTTACTCATTCTTCTCATTTTCCATTGAGTTCATTTACTCTCTCTCTGGGCCATCCTTCCTCTCCTTCTGTCACTCTTACTCCAATCTCCATTTTCTTTCTTTTTTCAGTAGATTGCAGTTCCTCTCTTCTCATTTAATTTCTCTGTTTCCTGTTCATTAGTTCTACTGCTTCTTCTACTTCATTCTCTATTTGATGCTAGTTCGTATCTCACTCCTTCTTGTGTTGCTTATTTTTTTGTCTTTTTTACAACTCCCCCCTTCTGACTCTCTTATTCTCCGTTTCTATCAGCTTGGGCCTTCTCCATGCTCGAGTGATATATGGCTCGGGCGAGCTCCTGGAGACAGCTGGCATGTTAGTTTGAAGATAGAACGTACTGTCGAGCTCGGTAGTGTTTTGCCGGGGTGAGGTTCTCATCTCTTCCTCCATCTGAGCCAATCTGAGGGCAATCGTCCTTCCGTCTCTCTACCTCTTCCTTTCCAGCTCCTCCATTATCCCCGGAGATCCCCTTTTTGCGGCCTTCTCACGCCGCACCTTATCTTCCAGAGCCGGAACTTTTGTTGCCCCGGCCCCTCGCTCCGGAGGATCTCGCTCTCTTCTTTTCCAGCTTGGCCACACACTCATGAGCTCTGAGGTTTCCAGCGCTCTCTGTTCCCGTTTAACATTGCTGGATCGGTCGTCCGTTCTCACAACGAACCGGCTATCATCCTTGTCAAAAGACCTTGCGAAGTAGTTTTGAGCTGTCCACTTCCTGCTGCAATTTTCACTAACGAAGCTTCGGCTCTAACCATCAATCACGTTATTGTTTCATAATCAAATCCTTATTTCATGTCATTAGGGATTCTTATTTTGCATTCGTCTAATCTTATTTTCATGCAGCAGCTCTATTGTTCTTTTGTCAAGCCTTATTTTTCGACATTTTGGGGGGGGAGCAGTGACCTTCGACCTGGTATAGGCCTGTCTCCTGCTCTTGTCCTCGCATCTTTACTTGAAAGAGTGTGTAACTCCGGCGAAACTCTTGTGAGTATTTTGGTCGGCCAAAGTTCACTTGGAAGGCGTATCTCTGTGATTCTTGAGTTTCTCGTCCTTCTCCATATGCCTAATAAACCTCTTGGGGGGGAAAACCACTGAGCCGTTGAGGAGGTTTACCTTTCCCTCCACCAGGCCCAGCATTCTCGGGAGCCCAAGACTTCATTGTTTCTGCTTATGGAATTCTCCAGAAGGGGTCCTTCTAAGGTCTCGAACTGTGCATACTCACGACTGTGCTTAACCCACATGTCGGCTATATAATCAACCAACACAGAACATTATGCACTCTAATTACAAACCAAATATTATAAATACTCTAAACAGAAACATATAGAGGTGATTGCAATGAAGAGAATCATAAATTATTTAAATGTGCGTAGTTGCAATGGTTATGGGAGAAATAGTAGTATGGTAGTATATACAATCTGAACAGTTCTGGAAAAGTAGGGAAAGGAGAATGATGACTAAAATAAGAAAACCAAGGAGTGAGATGTGAGAATGGAAAATGTGGGTAATAGTGTGTGTAGAAGGGGATAATGTTACAGCTGATGTATAGACAGTGATTACTGGGTTATGTGACAGAACTGCACCTGACACTGTGGCGTCAGGAAGCAGGCTGTTCATCAGACAGATGGCTGTGGGTATGAAAACTGTTCCTGAATCCTGTGGGTTTGGCGAACAGTGTCTGTGCGCATATCCTGCCCAAGTGAGACTATTTAACCAAGGGACTGACTGTCTATGGGCAAGTTTGGAGAGATGTGGTTTGCGTTTGGAGCTACTGTGGACAGACACAAAAGTGGCCTCCCTACTGAAGGACGGGGAAAGGGGGAAAAGATGGGTGTTTCTCAGTGAGATCCGCTCTGTGTTCAAAAGCACGGAACTCCCAGCAAGGACGGTGAAATGTCACACGATTTGTGACATTACAACGAGCTTCTACACAAGCAGTCTCAAAGGGCGTGTGATGTCACACATTATAACCCATATAAATACAAATCTCCAAAAAGAACGATAATTACACAACGTAATGATAAATTCCTTGTCAAATAAAAGCCAGTTAAAGGAAAGCATGACAGTCTATTGGCGTCGGTGTGGAACCCTCTTAAACCATGATCCGTATTATAAATAGGTCATGAAATATACCTTAGTTCGCCATAACAATTTATTTCTGTAATATGGCAGTATAAATCCAAAGAATATCTGGAATTACAAGCCAATGAAAACACTATCCAACGGCAGTAAAGCAGAGGACAACTGAGGGACACTGTCCAATTCAATACAGCTGTTAAGCAGAAGAGCACTGAGGGACACTGTCAAACGCGACTGTAAGCGAGACACAGAGGGATATGTTCAATCAAGCGCTGTTAAAGCAGAGACACTGAGGGGACACTTGTTCAAACAGCGACTGTTAGCAGAGGACACTAGAGGGAACTGTAAACGCGCTGTAAAGCAGAGAATACTGAGGGCACAAGGGAAACGCGCTTTAAGCAGAGGGACAAATCGAGAGGACACTGTCACCACGCGCGTAAAGCAGCGGGGACACTGCGGGGACACTGTCAAGACGCGCTGTTACAGCAGAGGACACGAGGGACACACTGCAAAACGCCCGCTGTTGTAAGCAGAGGACACTGAGGGACACTGTCAACCACGCGCTTTAAGCAGAGACACTGGAGAAGACAAATATGTCCAAACCGACACGCACGTAAGCAGAGGACACTGTATGGACACTGTCCAAGCGCTGTAAAGCCAAGACACTGAGGGACACTGTGCAACGCGCTGTAAGCAGCAGAGAGACACTAAGGGACACTCGTCCAACGCGCTGTAAAGCAGAGACACATGGGGGGGGGGGGAAACCTGTCAAGCGCGTGTTAAGCACGATACACTGAGGGCACGTCAACCGCGGCGTTTAAGCAGAGGAGACACTTGGGGACACTGTCAATTGGCGCTGTTATAGCGAGACATGAGGGGGCCACTGGTTCAAAAGCGCGGTAAGCAGGACCAAGGACCAGGGAACGCCACAACGTCATATAATAAGCTACACGCTTCTGAGCGGTCATTACTGTAGTGGAACAATGTGACACAACGCACACGCCTGTAGAGGTAACACGACGAGAACCCAAGTATGAGGCGGGAAAAGGACTACACACTGTGGAGGTGGCGGTCGTGGAGCTACGCAAACACACAGACGTTAAGCGGGACATGGAAGGACACACGTGCAGTCAAAGCGCTGTAAAAAGGGGTTTTTGTTGTATCTATTTGTATTGTTTTAAAAAAAAGTAACTAATTGACTTTATTGTTGGGTGGTCGTTATGGTAAGAGAATATAAGACAGAGAGGACACATGAGGGGGGTGAGAAAAGAGAGAAAGAACAAGGAAGAGGGGATGTATACACTTGAAGCAGACAGGGAAGAGAGAAACATGAAACTGTGCGAGCAAATATAGTTACAGAAAGAGAACCGAGGTTTACCCTTTTGCATCCCACCTTTATTCCCTTCTTTTCTGCTTATTACTTTTCCTTCCGTTCCAGATTTCCTTGCCGTGCAGTGTTACATCACAGATCCGTTTTTCCACTCCTCCGAACGTTGTTGTTATTTGCGCCGTAGGTATATGTTACTTCAACATCCTGTCAACTCATTCATGTTTGCCCATGCGCTTTCACTATTAGGTTGTCTTCTCTGTTATCTTCCACTTTTTTCAGCCCCTACTTATCAGAATGGTCCTGTCGCCCTCTTTTCATATAGAGTGTTTTTTTACTTAGGATGAGTGGATACAGAGAAGACAAGATAGGGAGGATAGAGGAGACTGCGAGAAAAAGAGAAAGACAACTGAGAAGAGAGGGAGGGATGACGGAAGAGGAAGAGAGGAGAGCAGGAGAAACACAGAAGAGGGAGAAGGAGGATGGACATACAGGTAACAGAGCAGGACACTGAGTGTGAATGTGAGGAAAACTTGAGAGGAGACGAGATTATGGAGAGCGCAGTGGAGGGGTTAAGGAGACAAGGGTGGCAAGACACTGAGAAGAGAATGGTCAAGAGACACTACCTATGAAAAATCACTAGTTCTTTTTGAGGGGTACGCTCGTTTTGTTAATGCGAATTTTTTTTTTCCACTACCCTCTTTTTCGAGATTTTTGACCTCAATGAGGCCTCTTTTTTACCAATCTTGTCTCCTATTACTCTCTTCCGCCATGTTCTTGTTTTTTTTTTGTTTTTTTCCCCCTCACCTTGGCTACCCGTTCCTTTTGTTTTACCCCCCTTAAGAGAATCCCCTTCTCGATTTCCCCCGACGTTGGACTGAGAACTTGCCCAATATTTCGTTTCGCGCAACCCCGGTGGAAAGACTGTGAGAGAAGAGATAGACGAGAGGACACTGATGAGAGGAAAGACAAAGAGGCCACCCGCTCACTTGAGAGGAAGAATAGAAACGGTGACACTAGAAGGGAGAGAGGGGGAATAAGGACAGAAGAGAGCCGAGGGAGAGGAGGAACAACGATGTCAGAACGAGACCACAGAGGAAAGAGAGGACACCCTGAGGAGACCTGTCAAGAAAGCGAAGGAAAAGGACACACTAATGAGAAGAAGAAAGGAAATGGAGAGAGAGCGGAGAGAGGACACAAGGGAGACGAGGAGAGACAACGAGGATGAGAAGATCTAAGGGAATGTGGTCAAGATTATTGGGTGGACACTGAAGGAACGACCAATCGTACAAAAACAAGCGCTTTAAAGCAGAGCAGAAGAAGGAGAGCAGGAGAGAGGAAAGGTTTGATGATTTAAGTTTTCCTTGCAAAATAGAAGAGAGACAGAGAGCAAGAAAACTCGAGGGGAAATAAAAAGAAGGGAGGAAAGGAAGGAAAAAAGGGAGAATGGAAACTACAGGAGACGAAAGAACGGTGGTATCCAAACAATGCGCCTTTGTTAAAGCAGGAGACAACTGGTCAGAAAACCGACCAGCTGTTTGTGATGTGAAGCAGAGAAGGAGGAAGAGAAGACACTGAGGGGAACACTGATTCCAATGACGCTGTTAAAGCCGAGACAATGAGGGGACACTGATGGAACGTCCAACGAAACACCGCGCTGTAAAGCAAGCAATGAAGCGGATGTTTTTAAAGCAAAGACAGGACACTGGCGAGAGACACTGTCAAATTGCGCTGTTTAAGCAAAAAGAGACAACTGAGGGACATGCCAACACGCTGTTAAGCCAGACAAGACATGAGGACACTGTCCAAAAGCGCATGCTGAAGCAGGACATGAGGGGACCTGTCCAACGCGACTGTTAAGCCAGAGAACGAGGAGACACTGTCCAAACGCGGCTGTGATTCCTGAAGCAGAGGACACTGAGGGGACACAGGTCTAAGCGCGATTGGTTAAAGCAGAGACACTGAGAGACACTTGTCAAACGCGCTGCTGGGAATGAGCACAGAGAGAGACAATGAGGAGACGTACTGCCAACGCGCTGTAAGAAAGAAGAGAAACTGAGGGACAACGTCCAATGTGCTGGAAAGCAGAACAACGGAGCGGACACTGCCGGTTGTAAGCAGAGACACGACGCGACGGACACATGCAACGCGCCCGTAAAGCAGAGACAATGGGGGACACATGTCCAACGCACTGTAAAGCAGAGACACTGGGGGACATGTCCAAGCGCTGTAAAGCAGAGGACACGTGGGGGACACGTCCAACACGCCGTGTAAACGCCAGAGCAGGGGAGAGCCTGTGCGTGACACTTGTGCCAACGTGCTGCTAAAGCGAGAGACAACTGGGGGACCACGCCTCCAACGCGCTGTAAGCAGACACACCTGAGGGACTATGTTTACAACGCGCTTTAAGACGCAGGAGACATGTCCTACGCGCCTGTAAAGCAGAGAACGTGAAGGGACACTGTCCAATGCGCTGTTAAGCAGAGGACACTAGAGGGACACTGTCCAAACGCCACTGTTAAGCAGAGCACACTGAGGACCTGTCAAACGACTGGCCTGATTGAAAGCGAGACACTGAGAGACACAGGTACAACGTCACAAGGTGATATCAGACGCAAGAAAGGTACTCAGGGATGAGGAAAATTCAACTTTTGCAGTGATTTACAAAGCCTGTGAGCAACAAACTTTCACAAGTAACGAACTAATAAAAAACTGTAGTTAACGAAAGTAAGTAATTAATGAGGTTAACGCGGATAAAAGGCGTCTAACTTGCCCCAGCTCCGTTCATAACAACATAATTCATGACGGGCTGCCAACAATATCTTGGCGGTGAATAGAAGGTGCACTCGTTAGGTGTGGTAAACCGCTTCATTACTGCAGACACGAAGTAGTTTTGACTTTTCAAATTTGCGGGAAATTTGCGTGCGAAGTGCAGAAAGTCGTGTTGTTGTATGTAGATAGCGGAGTCAATGTGTACGAGGAAATTAATTCAAAATGATTAGAAAAAAAGGCACGCACGCCACGATTTGAACTGCAACAATTAAAAGCTCTGTTTTCCTTGTCGAACTCTCTCTCTGGGTCTGAATTGTGTCAACCGCTGCTATGCGATACACGAAAGCAGAACACAGCAGGCTCAAACTGTACGCATCGAAATGCTTATTTGAAAACTTGGCTTTTTCTTCATAAAAAGTGCTCGGCGCTACAATTTTTGGGTACATTTTTACTAATGTACTCCATCCATCCATACTCATCCGCTTATCCTTGGGACCTTCTCGTTGCTGTGTCTCTTGGGTCTTCTTGGGGCAGCACTCCAGTAGGGCGCACCCCAAACTTCCTTTCCGGTCACAACAACCAGCTAACGACTGGGGGACCGAGGCGATCCCAGGCACAGGTTGGAGATAGAATCCCTACACACTAGTCCCCGGGTCTACCCGAGGAACACTCCTCCGCTGGACGCCAATAACTAAAGTAGGGTCTTCCCCAGAGGCTCATCCCAGCTGGACGTCCCCCCCTAGTCCCGGGTCTCCCCCGAGGCCTCCCTCCCAGCTGGAGTCCCTCCACCTAGGCCCGGGTCTTCCCGAGGCGTCTCCCAGCTGGCGACGGCCCCCACCTAGTCCAGGGTGTCTCCCCCGAGGCCTCCTCCCCAGCTGGACGTCCCTCAATAGTCCCGGGTCTCCCCGAGGGCCTCTCCAGCTGGACGTCCCTACACCATAGTCCCTGGTCGCCCACGCGGCCTCCTCCCAGACTGGACGTCCCTCCACCTAGTCCTGGTTACCCGAGGCCTACTCCCAGTGGACCGGCTGGACCACCTCCATAGGGGACCCCCCCCCAGAGACCCTCCTTACCAGACCCCAAACCACTCAACTAGGCTCCTTTTGACGTGAAGGAGCGCGGCCTCTACTCCGCGCTACTCTAGGAGGACTGAGCTTCTCACGACCGGGATCTCTAAGGGAGACGCCAGCCTCCCCCACCCCCTCATTGAGGAGGAAGGAACAACCATTCAGCCTCGTACCCTGGTACCCTGGTACCATACGCTAACATGGTAAATGGTAACCTAAGTAACGACTGGTCACCATGGTACACTGGGTACCCTGGTACCAGGGATGATTAAAGATAGTTGAACATCGGTAAGACACTACAATGACGGCGTCTTTAATACGTGACGACGCACGGACGAGAGAGTGAGAAAAAATGAAGGTGAATGCTAAAACTCTTGGTCTCCATTCGCCTTTGTGGAAATGTAACGAGAGGGTTAAAAATGTTTATCATAAAATAATTCTAATTTACAATTTCCGTTTATTAAAATTATAATATCAGTTAAGGTTTTGTGGACATTTGGAATTTATCTTATGAGTACAATTAATCACACCTAGCACATTTGTTTACTGCAGAGATGTTGTGACTGCATTGCGCCTGCTTTTGGTGCCTCCTGTGTTTGCCGTAGCTCCCGGTTCCCCCGACACTAACGTCTTTGTATGCTGAAGGTGTAGTAGGTGGTGTGTAAAAAAGCAGCTGAGCTTATTTATGTTTTCTTTGAAGATGGTTGTGACCCTTCAACATTATTTGCAAATGTTAAGACAGTGATATGACTGGCTTTGTGCCATTTTACGGTAAATGTGCTGTAATGAAGCATTGTAAGAACTTTCTTTGACCGCCGTTTTCTGGCGTTTGTACAGAGGTGGGTAGAGTAAGCCACAAATTGTACTCAAGTAAAAGTACGTGTTTACTTCAGAAAATATGACTCAAGTAAAAGTAAAAGTAGTGATCAAATAATTACTGAGTAAGAGTTAAAAAAGTGCTTGATGAAAAAAACTACTCAAGTAAGTGCGTCGTAACTGTTTGAGTAACGTCTGATTTATTTCTTTAAAAACACGCATCAACCAGACAAAACAAAATCCATCAAATTAATCATCTTTTAGGCAAGAATGTAAGGTTCATTCCCCTATCAAGTAAACTTTAAGTTTAAGTGACTGATACGGTTAAGGAGAGAATATGCGAATGTGTGTCCCCCTGTGGGCGACTGTACATCAAATTAGGAGGATACTGCCTGTGTCAAAACATAACGTAGACCCACACTTAGAAGCACAAACATACACCTTCTCCACAGGCCAGAAAACTACATACCACGCGGCTACGTCTAATCAGGTGTAGGAGGTTGAGTTGTTGAACGCGGGACCATGTCAGTTTGTTTTGGGTAGACCCTAAACACACGCATAACGTAGCTGGTTTACACTTTTCCTACAGGTAAACCATGCGTTTCACCTATGCGGCCGGGGGAGGGGGGGGGGGGGTCCTCATGGTCTGGCGTTGCCCATTGCGACGTTTGAGTCTGACGCTCTTTGCACTTTGCTACGACCGTTAAAGCTAACCCCGTCGCGCTGCTTGAAACGAGTAAGGTATAACGTGAAACTGAACAACGCACGGTGTGATTGGGTTTAAGCCCAGCCGTCGGTAGAGCGTATCTCTCTTCTCGCTGTCAAAAATTAAAACATTAAAAGAGCCGTACGAGAGGGGAGGTAAAAACAATGACGAGTAGTACGGTACGGTCATTGTAGCTTAAATGTAGCGCGGCAAACCCACGCAAGTTACAGGTATTTTTCCCTAATCTACTCAAGTAAAAGTAAAAGTATTATAGTGATTTAAAACTACCCTAGAGTCCAATTTTTTCAAAAACTCTCAAGTAATGAACGGAGTAAATGTAACTCGTTACTACCACCATCGCGTTGGTATATGGAACTAACGGAGGTACTTTAGGAGTGTGTGAACTATAAATAACATTGATTGAATTGAATTCTGTTGTGTGATGTTAGGTGCAGATGATGTTAACGCTGGGAAACAGACCACTGACGTTAATGTTGTCTTTACAGACGACAGAAATTCGGCAATACGTCGAACTGAAGTGATTGTCTTTCGACCCCGTCCACATTTTTTTGGGTCACAATAAAGCATCAAGAAGAGGAATAGTCGAGCCCTGCAGACGTACTGGGGGCAGTTACCTGACACGGCACCCTCAGGAACTGGGTATTGTGTTTTTTTTAAAACTGCTCCCTCTTGGCTGCCATTTTGAGGGCCACCAGGATACAAACTGTCCCTGCTCCGCTCAACCCATGCAACCCTCCCCTGCTCTCCTGCCCCTCCAGTCCCCAGTATCATCACAGCACACACACGCAGAATCCTAATTAGGCCGGTACGGGTTCCCCCGATAAAGCGTACAGTTTATGTCGTCTTTTTCCTCTTTTTTTATTTGCTGATCGGACGCGTCGATCGCGCGGGCCGGGGTCGAACGGATCTGGGACGCTGTCTGGAGCGACCGGAGGGAGATAAAGCCACGGTTCACTCGTTGGCTGTGTGTGGTCTATCTGCAGCTCGCCCTGCGTGTGTGTCAGCTGTAGGGGGGAGGAGGTGCTGTGGGTTGGTGTGTGTTGTGGTGTGTGGGGTGGGGGTGTGTGTGTTGTGTGCGTTGCGCTCGGGATAGCACCTTATTATGCTCCGCGGGGCCCGGCCTATTTAACGAGTCTGACACCTCGATGGCTGACAGAAGTGAAAACGAAACGCTTCCAAATTATTTGATGTGATTGATTTCTTTTATTTTCAAAAACAAAAAAAGATTAAAACAGCGTTATGTGTTTCACAAAAAAAATGTGCTGGACAATATGCCGAAAGAAGAAAAGACAAAAAATAAGATGGACGGACGGCTATCGGGGTGTTTTGAGGCATCGAGACGGGAAAACAAGGCAAACGGGATCGAGGGAATGCGCTGTATGTCAGCGACAGGTTGTCTTTAAAGACAATTCACGTGTCTAACGTGACTAAATACTTTGGGTCAAAATACAAGCGCCGCCCCACCTTCTCAGTCCCAAATTGGGCAGTCATTTTTAAGTCTCTCGGAGAACCCCAAATGCTCGTCAAGGGAAATTACCATGTGAACCTGCATTTACACATTCTAGTTTCGATTTTTCTTGAACCCAAACTAATAAACTACTTGGCTTAGTAGGGAAAGGAAAAAAGAATTAGTTTGATGTTAAACGAAGAGATTGGTTAAAAGGAGGCGCTCGGTCAGTTTGCTAGAGCAGGTTTCTCTGAAGGAGTCCCCCTACAGGTTTTGTACAGAGGAGTCCACACTACGGTAGGTTAGCTGTCTATAGAAGAGCCCCGCTACAAGGTTTCTCTATAGAGAAGCCCCGAAGACCTACTAGGTGTCTCTATAGAGCCACCCCTAAAGGTTTCTCGGAAGGTCCCCCAACAGAAGGTTTCTGTTAGAGTCCCAAGCCCGGTTTTCTCTAGGTAGAAGCCACCACATACAAGTTTCTTGAGAGAGCCCCCCTCAGAGTTCACAATAAAGCCCCCCACTACAGAGTGCGCTATAGAGCCCAAACCTACAGGGTGATTTACTATATAGAAACGGAGCAAACCGACAACCACTACAGGTTCTATATAGAGCGCGCCCTACAGGTATTCTACTATAGAGCCCCACTACCACAGGGTTCTTCTAATAGAGCCCCCCACCCAACTCGGTTCTATATAGAGACCCCACTACAGTGTTTCTCTACTAGACGCCCCTCAACTACAGGTTTATCTATATGAGCGCCGCCACCTAAAGGTTTCGCTATAAGAAGCCCCATACGAGTTTATCGAAGGAAAGAGCCCCACTACAGGTTTCTATAATAAGAGAAGCATCAAAAACCGCCAAATAGCGAGGTTCTAGATGAGTGCCACTGAACCGGTGTAGTCTATGTACGAGCTCCAAACATACAAGGGTTATCATCTGCCAACAGGGTTGATCACCACAGAGCCACCAGCAAAGAATAAAACCCCCCCCGCAGCGCTCTACAATGTCTGCTAAAGAAGCAACACGGCAAGGGCAACACCAACCTACCTTAGAAGGGACTATGCATCTGCTATAAATGCAGCGATCACAGCCGCGCCCCACCCTACAAGGTTTATACTCTATTAGATGCTCCCATCAGAGACGAGTGGATCGTGTAGAGCTACCAAAGGTTTCTATGCCCAAAAAAGGTTTGTCTACCAGGAGCCCCCCTAATCAGGTTTTCTCTATGAATAAGAGCCCCACTGCTTGTATACATCTAATAGGCAGCCCAACAGGGGGTATACTCTATAGAGCCCCCTACAGG
>NC_045737.1:38324631-38324776 GCF_008692095.1 Etheostoma spectabile | reverse complement strand
TCTCATTTTCCATTTTCACTTTCTTCTCTCTCTCTGCTTCCTCCTTCCTCTCCTTCTTACGTCTCTTCTCCATCTCCTCCTTTTCTGTCCTCTGTCTTTTTAACTCCTCCTCCTCTGCCTTCTTTTCCTTTCTTCTCAGCTTGGC
>NC_045737.1:38323006-38324606 GCF_008692095.1 Etheostoma spectabile | reverse complement strand
CCGCTCCGATCAGATGTTAACGGAACAGAAAGGCGATGCGAAACTAGACGTCGGAGTGTGTGGCCAAGCTAGCTGACAAAGAAAGAGAGCGCGATCCTCAGGCGACGTACGAGGTCCGTAGTGCCAACGAAAAGTGTCGTGCTCTGGAAATAATGTGCGGTGTTTGTGAGTTGGAGGCCTGCAAAGGGGATCCCGAGATAGGGAGGAGCTGGAAAGGAAGAGCAGGAGCACGACGGAGGAACGAGTGGCCCTCCAAGGAGGCTCGATTGAGAAGCGATAGAAGACCTCACAACCCGCAAAACACCGAGCTCCAGGTTCTTCAACTCAGCCTCAGGAGCTCGCCCGAAAACCGCAAGGAGAAGGCCAAGCTGATAAGAAAGGGAAAAGAAGCGAGGAGAGGATTACAAGACAGAGGAAGAAGCTCTGAGATGTAGAAGAGCGTCAAGAAGGAGAGGAAGAGAAGCAGAGAGAGAGAAAAAGTGAAAATGGAAAATGAAATAGAGAGAATAGGAACGGGAAACTACTGAAAAAAGAGAAAGGAGCTTGAGAAGAGAGACAAGAAGGAGAGGAAGGAGGAAGCAGAGAGAGAGAAGAAAGTGAAAATGGAAAATGAGAAGAGATAGAAGAGGAACTGAAACACTGAAAAAAGAAGAAAAGGAGAAGGGAAGAGAGACAATGAAAGAGAGACGAGAAGACGATGTGAGAATAAGGTTAAATTGAAATAATAAGAGAGAGACTGAGGAACTGTAAACGACTGCAACAAAGAAGAAAGGAGAAGGAAAGAGAGCCAAGAGAGGAAGGAGGAATTGAAGGATCCGGTCGTCCTTCTCCACAACGACCCGGCTCATCTCCTTGTCAAAGAACTCTTGTGAAGTTTTGAGCTTGTCGACTTCCTGCTGCATTTTCACAGTGAAGCTTCGCTCCAACTCCATCAAATCCGTATTTTTCATAATCAAATCCTTATTTTCCATCATTAGATTCTTATTTTTCATCTTCTCATCCTTATTTTCAATCAGCAGCTCCTTATTTTCTTTCTTCAGACGCTTATTTTTTGACATGAGGCAGTTGACCTCGTCCTGGTAGACCTGTCTCCTGCTCTTGTCCTCGTCTTTATTGAACGCGTTGTAGCTGCAGCGGCATCTCTCTTTTTCTTGGGCCGAAATTTCCTTGAGAAGGCGGATTTCTCCATTCGCGAGTTCCAGGTCCTTCATCATTATTTTCCTAACCAAACCTTCTTGTTTTAGAGCCTTGAGGGTTTTCCTCTTCCACTCCACCAGGCCAGCATTCTCTGAGACCAGCTCCTTTGTTCGGTTATTGAGCTCCTTATTTCGGTTATTGAGCTCCTTATTTCGGTTATTGACCTCCCGAAGGATCTTTTTCAGGTCATTGAGCTGTGCGTTGGTTGAGGACACATTCGAGGAATTTGTCTTTAGAGCATCGTTACTCACAATGTGCTTACACATACATATCAACCAAAGCAGAAATATACACACTAATATATACACAACATACTCTAAACAGAAACTATATAGAGGCATGATTGCAATGAAGAGATCAATACAATTATTTAGATGTGCGTAGTGCAAGGGTACTGGGATAA
>NC_045737.1:38320529-38322996 GCF_008692095.1 Etheostoma spectabile | reverse complement strand
GTATTATGTTATTATATTACAATATGAACATATGAACAAATAGGAAATGAAAAATGATGAATAAACTAAAAATAAGTGGAATAATACAGGTGCTGTAGAGACAGCGATTACTGGGTTATGGACCAGAACTGAACCTGACACGAACAGTGCTCTGTAGCGCCCTGCCAGAAGATATTTTAACAATATTTCTTGCAATAGTGGAGTATTTTGTAGTAGCACTGCTAGTATTGCGGTTCAGAGAAGTGTTTTGAGTTTTGAGCTCTGTGACAGACAAAGATGTGTCTCCTACTGAAGGACAGGGTTCAAGTGAAAGCTGGTGTGTCTCTCAGTGAGATCCAGCTCTGTGTTCAAAGCCACAGAACTCCATCAAAGGACGTGTGATGTCACACGCTTGTGACATCACACCGATCCCATAACACTCCGGCAGTAGCATCAAAGGCGTGTTGGGGGGGGACCAAAAATGTCACACATTCTAACCCTTATATAAATCTCAATATTCTCCAAAATAAGATAATTACAACGATAATGATAATTCCTTCAAAATAAAAGTCCAGTTAAATGAAGCATAACAAATGCCATAGCGACGTGGATAGCTACAGACTGCAGGCCCGTTAGAGGACATCGGTCTGAGAATCGCAACGACGACGGCAGGTATGAGAGTCCCTCAAGACGCACCATCACGAGAAGAATACACAAAGTGTTTGAAAAGGAGAGGACTGCAAAAGCGACCTCGCTACAACATGTCCGCGCGTGACACTTTATTGAAGTGGCACAGCAGTGGAATGTGTCAAATAAAGTCCCCGCAGTTGGGACAGATAGTACGAATAGATACGGAATCTGATCGCTGCTCCGAGCCTTCTGCCTTCTGATCATGTCCCCTGCCTTGCGCACGGTCTCCAGCGTTCTGTGTCAGTGTCTCTGCTTTACAGCGCGTTGGACAGTGTCCCTCTGTGTGACACTGTCAAACGCGCTTTTAAGCAGAGACACTGAGGGACACTGTCCAACGCGCTGTAAAGCGGAGACATTGAGGGACACTGTCAAGCGCCCTGTTAAGCAGAGACACTGAGGGACACTGTCCAACGCGCTGTAAAGCAGACACTGAGAGACACTGTCCAACGCGCTGTTAAGCGGAGACACTGAGGGACACTGTCAAACGCGCTGTTAAGCAGAGACACTGAGGGACACTGTCCAACGCGCTGTAAAGCAGAGACACTGAGGGACACTGTCCAACGCGCTGTAAAGCAGAGACACTGAGGGACACTGTCCAACGCGCTGTTGAGCAGAGACACTGAGGGACACTGTCCAACGCGCTGTTAAGCCGAGACACTGAGGGACACTGTCCAACGCGCTGTAAAGCAGAGATACTGAGGGACACTGTCAAGTGCGCTGTTAAGCAGAGACACTGAGGGACACTGTCCAACGCGCTGTAAAGCAGAGACACTGAGGGACACTGTCAAATGCGCTGCAAAGCAGAGACACTGAGGGACACTGTCCATCGCGCTGTAAAGCAGAGACACTGAGAGACACTGTCCAACGCACTGTAAAGCAGATACACTGAGGGACACTGTCAAACGCTCTGTAAAGCAGAGACACTGAGGGACACTGTGCAACGCGCTGTTAAGCAAAGACACTGAGGGACACTGTCAAACGCGCTGTTAAGCAGAGACATTGAGGGACACTGTCCAACGCGCTTGTAAAGCAGAGCCACTGAGGGACACTGTCAAACGCGCTGTTGAGCAGAGACACTGAGAGACACTGTCCAACGCGCTGTTAAGCAGAGACACTGAGGGACACTGTCCAACTTGCTGTTAAGCAGAGACACTGAGGGACACTGTCCAACGCGCTGCAAAGCAGAGACACTGAGGGACACTGTCCAACGCGCTGTAAAGCAGAGACACTGAGAGACACTGTCAAACGCGCTGTTAAGCAGAACACTGAGAGACACTGTCCAACGCGCTGTACAGAGAACACACTGAGGACACTGTGAACGCTGTTAAGCAGAGACACTGAGGGACACTGTCCAACGCGTGTAAAGCAGAGACACTGAGGGACATGTCCAACGCGCTGTAAAGCAGAGACACATGAGGGACACTGTCCAACAGCTGCTGTGCAGAGACACTGAGGACACTGTCCACGCGCTGTTAAGCAACATGGGACACTGTCCAACGCGTGTAAGCAGAGACCTGAGGGACATGTCAACGCGCTGTTAAGCAGAGACACTGAGGGACACTGTTCAACGCGCTGTAAGCAGAGACACTGAGGACACTGTCAAATGCGCTGCAAGCAGAGACACTGAGGGACACTGTCCAACGCGCTGTAAAGCAGAGACACTGAGAGACACTGTCCAACGCACTGTAAAGCAGATACACTGAGGGACACTGTCAAACGCTCTGTAAAGCAGAGACACTGAGGGACACTGTGCAACGCGCTGTTAAGCAAAGACACTGAGGGACACTGTCAAACGCGC
>NC_045737.1:38319576-38320519 GCF_008692095.1 Etheostoma spectabile | reverse complement strand
AGACATTGAGGGACACTGTCCAACGCGCTTGTAAAGCAGAGCCACTGAGGGACACTGTCAAACGCGCTGTTGAGCAGAGACACTGAGAGACGGTTCCTGGGTCTTCCCCGAGGCCCCTCCAGCTGCACGTCCCTCTCCACCTAGTCCTGGGTCTTCCCGAGGCCTCCACCTAGTCTGGACGTCTCCACCTCTTCTGGGGGTTTTCCCGGGCCTCCTCCCGCCGGACGTCCCTCCACCTAGTCTTGGGTCTCCCTAGTCCTCCTCCCCAGCGGACGGCCCTCCACCTAGTCCTGGGTCTTTCCCCGAGGCCTCCTCCCACTGGACGCCCTCCACCTAGTCCCGGGTCTTCCCCGGGCCTCCTCCAGCGGACTCCCTCCACCTATCCCTTCTTCCCCGAGCCTCCCCCCAGCTGGACTTCCCTCCACCTGTCCCGGGTCTTCCCCGAGGCGCTCCTCCCAGCTGGACGTCCCTCCACTAGTCCCGTGTCTTCCCGAGGCCTCTCCCAGCTGGACGTTCCTCCACCTAGTCCGGGTCTTCCCCGAGGCCTCCTCCCAGCGGACCTCCCCCAGATCCGCCGGGTCTTCTCCGGCCTCTCCCAGCTGGACGTCCCTCCACCTAGTCCTGGGTCTTCCCGAGCCTCCTCCCAGCTGGACGTGCATGGACCACCTCCCTAGGGACCCCCCAGGAGGCATCCTTACCCCAACCACCTCAACTGGCTCTTTAACTGACGTAAGCAGCGGCTTCTACTCGAGCCCTCTCGGAGGACTGAGCTTCTCACCCTATCTCTAAGGGGCGACACCAGACCCCCCCCCCTCCTGAGGAACCCATTTTGGCCGCTTGTACCCTGGATCTGGTTCTTTTCTGGTCATGACCCAGCCTTGTCATGACCATGGTGAGGTGTAGCTGGAACAGAAAACGCCCTCTGGTGAGATCAAGAGCTGTT
>NC_045737.1:38310897-38319551 GCF_008692095.1 Etheostoma spectabile | reverse complement strand
ACGTCAACGCGATGTTTTAAGCAGGAGGCACTGGGACACGTGTCCAACGTGCTGTTTGTTAAGCAGAAAGAGCCACGAGGGGACACGTCCAAAGAGTGCAATGCAAAGCAGAGACACTGAGGGACACTGTCCAAAGCCGCCTGTAAAGCAGAGACACTGAGAGTACACTGTCAAACGCGCTGTTTTAAGCAGAAACTGGAGGACAGTGTCCAACGCGCTTCTGTAAAGTATGAACACATGACGGGACACTGTGAAACGCGCTGTTAACAGAGACATTGAGGGACACTGTCCAACGCGTCTGTTAAGCAGAAAACTGAGACGAGACACTGTCCAACGCGCTGTGAACCAAAGACACTGAGGACACTGTCAAACGCGCTGTTAAGCAGAAACATGAGAGACAGCTGTCCTGAACCGCGCTGTTAGCAGCAGACACTGAGGGACACTGTCCAACGTGCTGAAGCAGAGACACTGAGGGAACCTGTCCAACGCGCTGCAAAGCAGAGACACTGTGAGGGACACTGTCCAACGCGCTGTAAGCAGAGACAGCTGGGGAGATGGAACACTGTCAACGCCGGGTTAAGCAGAACACTGAGAGACACTGTCCAACGCGCTGTAAAGTAGAGACAGAGGGACACTGTGGAAAGCGCGGTTAACAGAGAGAGACATTGAGGGACACTGTCCCACGCGCATGTTACGAGAAATGGGAGACTGGCCAACGCGCTGTGAAGCAATGACACTGCGGGACACTGTCAACGCGCGGTGTAAGCAGAACACTGAGAGTCGAACTGCAACGTGATGTTTAACAGCAGAGATACTGAGGGACAATGTCAAACGCACTCTAAAGCAGAGACAATGAGGGCACTGTCCAACGCGCTGCGAAGCAGAGGAAATGAGAGGACATTGTTCCAAACGCGCTGTGAATTAAGCAGACACTGAGGCACTGTCAAACGCGCTGTAGAAGAGGCAAGGACGGACACTGTCCAACCGCTTGTACGCAGAGACACTTGGCTGTGGCTCAGGGGGTAGAGCGGTTGCCTGCCAATCGGGAGGGTTGGGGTTCGTCCCGCCCGCAGTATTGTCGAAGGTGTCTTGGGAGAACCTGAACCCAGGATCTACATCCTGTAGATTGTAACAGCGCTTTGAGCCGTGGTAAGACTGGAAAAAAGCGCGTTAGAAATACGCACATCTTATTCATTTAAATTTTACACTGGGGACAGCTGTCCAAGTGCTGTTAAGCGAGACATGAGGGGACACTGTCCAACGCTCCTACACCTGGTCCTGGGGTTCCCGAGGCCTCATTTCACAGCCGGACGTCCTCCACCTAGTCTTGGGTCTTCCCGGAACTCCCCCAGACTGACGTCCCTCCACCTAGTCCGGGTTTTCCCCGAGGCCTCCTCCCAGACTGGACGTCCCCTACACATAGTCCCGGGTTCTTCCCTCGAGGCCTCCTCCCAGATCATCACGCTACCGCTCACACCTAGTTCCGGCTGGTCTTTCCCGAGGCCTCCTCCCAGCTGGAACCCCCTAACATGTCCGCGGGTCTCACCGAGGGCCTCTACCAGCTAGCACGTCCCCTCCACTAGTCCCTGGGTCTTCCCGAGGCCTCCACCAGTCTGGACGTCTCACCTAGTCCTGGGGCTCTTCCCGAGGCCTCCTCCCAGCTGACGTCCCTCCACCTAAGCTCGGGTTTCTCTAGTCCCCTAGCCTCCCCGCTGAGACGTCACCTCCATCAGTCCTGGGTCTTCCCCGAGTGCCTCCTCCCAGCTGGACGTCCCTCACCTAGCGGTCTTCCCCGAGCCTCCTCCCAGCTGGACGTCCCTCCACCTAGTCCCGGGTCTTCCCCGAGGCCTCCTCCCAGCTGGACGTCCCTCCACTAGTCCGGGTCTTCCCGAGGCCTCCTCCCAGCTGGACGTCCCTCCACCTAGTCCCGGGTCTTCCCCGAGGCTCCCCAGCTGACGTCCCTGCGGGTCTTCCCGGGCCTCTCCAGCTGGACCTCTCCACTGCCCGGGTCTTCCGAGGCCCTCCAGCTGGACGTCTCACCTAGTCCTGGGTCTTCCGAGGCCTCCTCCCAGTGGACGTGCATGGGCCACCTCCCTAGGGACCCCCCAGGAGGCATCCTTACCCCGAACCACCTCAACTGGCTCCTTTAGACGTGAAGGACAGCGGCTCTACTCCGAGCTCTCTCGGAGACTGAGCTTCTCACCCTACTCTCTAAGGGAGCACCAGAACCCCCCCCTCCTGGGAACCCATTTTGGCCGCTTGTACCCTGGATCTGGTTCTTTCGGTCTGACCCAGCCTTCATGACCATAGTGAGGGTAGGAACGAAAACGCCCGGTAGATCAAGAGCTTTGCCTTGGCTCAGCTCTTTTCGTCACAACGGTGCAATACACAGAATGTAATACCCCCCCGCTGCTCCGATCCTTCCGACCAATCTCACGCTCCATGGTCCCCTCACTCGCGAACAAGACCCCAAGGTACTTAAACTCCTTCACTTGGGGTTCAGGATTCATTCATTAATTAAATTAAAACGTGTTTCTCAACCTGAAGGTTACGATTTGGACACGGGACTCGCTCGAGAGCAAATCAAACCGCACTCAGCAGAGAAAGCATCAAACGGACCCGGCACGCTGCCGCTACGGTAGCTGAGCAGAGGTTGTCATTCAAATAAAACTTGAGTTGTAGTTTAAACGTTTACAGCCGTGTTAATGAAATAGGCTTTGATTCAAACTCGAGTCCATACTGCAGTTAATGGATACGGGCACGAGACCTGAAGGCTCTATATATACAGTTGACTTGTATCTTCAAAAGACGTTAATACGTGTGTGTGTGTGTGTGTAGTGTGTGTGTTGTATATACACTCACCGGCCATTTATTAGGTACCCCATGCTAGTAACGGGTTGGACCCCTTTTGCCTTCAGAACTGCCTCAATTCTTGTGGCATAGATTCAACAAGTGGCTGGAAGCATTCCTAGGGAGTTTGGCCTATTACATGATGGCATCACACAGTGCCGCAGATTTGTCGGCTGCACATCCATGATGCGAATCTCCCGTTCCACCATCCCAAAGATGCTCTATTGGATTGAGATTCTGGTGACTGTGGAGGCCATTTGAGTACAGCCAACTCATTGTCATGTTCAAGAAAACCAGTCTGTGATGATTCCAGCTTTATGACTGGCGCATTATCCGCGTGAAAGTAGCCATCAGAGTTGGGTACATTATGGTCATAAAGGGATGGACATGGTCAGCAACAATACTCAGGTAGGCTGTGGCGTTGCAACGATGCTCAATTGGTACCAGGGCCCAAGAGTGCCAAGAAAATATTCCCCACCCAGACACCACCCACCAGCACTGAACGTTGATACAAGAGGGATGATCCATGCTTTCATGTTGTAGAAGCCAAATTCTGACCCTACCATCCGATGTCCAGCAGCAGAAATCGAGACTCATCAGACCAGGCAAACGTTTTTCAATCTTCTATTGTCCAATTCGATGAGCTTGTGCAATTGTAGTTCAGTTTCCTGTTCTTGCTGAAAGGAGTGGACACCCGAGTGGTTTTGCTGCTGTAGCCCATCTGCCCAAAGTTCGACGGACTGTGCGTTCAGAGATGCTCTTCTGCCCACCTTGTGTAACGGGTGGTTGTTTGAGTCACTGTTGCCCTTCTATCAGCTCGAACCAGTCTGGCCATTTCCTCTGACCTCTGGCCATCAAAAAGGCATTTCCGCCCACAGACATGCCGCTACTGGATGTTTTTTCTTTTTTCGGACCATCTCTGTAAACCTAGAGATGGTTGTGCGTGAAAATCCCAGTAGATTAGCAGTTCTGAAATACTCAGACCAGCCCTTCTGGACACCACTATTGCCACGTTCAAAGTCACTCAATCACCTTCTTCCCCCATACTGATGCTCGGTTTGAACGAGATTCTCTTGTGACCAGTGTCTACATGCCTAAATGCACTGAGTTGCCGCCATGTGATTGGCGCTTAGAAAATAGTGTTAACGAGCAGTTGGACAGGTGTACCTAATAGTGGCCGGGATGTCTATTTATATATAAAGATATGTGTGTGGGTGTTTCGTGTGTGTGCGAATGTGTATTATATGTGTGGGGTGTTTTGTGTGTGTGCGTATATGTGTATATATGATGTGTGGTGTGTGTGGTGTGTGTGTGTGTGGTGTAGATATATTACTATATACTGTATTAACTGTCTAGTAAAGTTTAAAAAGTGACAGTCTGCATTTGTTTATTACAGTAAATCAATACTACTAAATTGGCACAGTCACATATTTCTTTATATTTCTGCAATCGCACTTTAGTTTGTGTGATTTGTTTCTGACTTTTAATATGAATGTTTCCACCAGGCCGGTCAGGGCTCATTATGTACTGGGCTTAAAGTAGTTAAACAAAGATTTCATTCATATAAATTCACGCCTCACCTAATTTCACACTCGCAACAGGATGGTCTCCAGGAAAGAACCGTGGGTTAATCCATGCCATCTTGTGTATCATTACTATACAATGACTTATTGTCTTTGTCAATAATACAGAATACAAAGAGCTTAAAATATTATAATCGCAATTAGATTTCAAAAAATCATTAAAACAGCAGTCACCCACAGCCAAAGTTTTGATGGAGAGTTTGTAAGAAGACGTTAGAGATAAACATTAAAAAAAAAACAATTAAAGGGGAACTTGGAGGATGACTCACTCATATTCTGTCAAGTCTACAGGAGGGGGGTGTGAAAGTATAGTCGGCTACGCACAGATGCATTCTGGGAGAGGAGAAAAATCTGGTTTGTTTATTTCTTAAAACCAAATGCGTCCAACTCAAATTGGACATGGCAGATTTGATCCCGCATTTTAATTCAGGTGCACAATCATTTTACATTTTTTCACCCTTTTGTCCCTGACGTTTTTTGTTGTTTTTCTTTCTGACGTTTTTTTTTTTTCGCTTTTTTCTTAGTTATGATCGCTTTTGTTTTTTTTTCTGTGTTTTGTGCTTTTTAAAATTTTGCCACTTTTTCCGATGTATTTTGGCTCTTTTTCATGTTTTGTCACTTTTTCTGAATTTTGTGTGCTTTTTCAGACCAATTTTGTCACTTTTTTCAGCTTTTTCTACTTCTTGGTCTTTTTCAATGTTTTGTCATTTTTCTAGATGTCTAAGGAATGCTTTTACCAACTTTTTGGGGCTTCATGGGCCCAAACTGTAAGAGCAAAAGCCAAATGAAAACATATACAGTAATACAGTCAAAACATTTGACTTTTTAAATAAAAGCTTGTCAGTAACTACACAATGTCTGGCCTTCCGTATGATTCTCATTTTTCTGTCTGGCCCTTAATGTAACACGGACATTTCCACAAAATCTATGAATCAGTGTCATCATGAAAAAGATTCTATTTAATCCAAGCCCCTGAAGGTCTCATTTTGCCCTCTTGTAATCAGGCTCCCAAGTCCTGATAGTCCTGGACCATGAAGCAGAAACACCTTTCAAAGCTTCAAATCTTGTTTTATCGACTTGGAAGAATAGCTAAAATTTGATCTATGTTAACGTTTAAGGACACCGAGACCATTAGATCTCATCACGCCGGGATTGTTGCAAACAGCCTTTTCTCCTGTTTAACCCTTGTGTTGTCTTACGTTAACCATGAAATCTCCTTCCAGATCAAATTTTTTGTTTTTTGTTTTTGTGCTTTCCATGTTTGTTACGCTTTTCTGATTTATTGTCGCTTTTTACAGCTTTTTGGTGCTTTTAAAAAAACTGAGCGGTTTAAAACAGGTTTTCACTTATTCTTGGATTCATGGTCAACAAACATCTATACAAGTTATACTAAGGTTTAGTAATAAAAAGCAGCAAGAAATATGAAATTTTAACTAATAGTTGAGAGCAGAGGTGTGATGTTATGTCCGGATACTGTTTTGAAACCATTCAAAAAAAAAGATAATAATTCAAATGCTATAGATTAAATAAAAAAGCCAAAAAATTCAGAAAGTAATCATTCTTTTACCTGGAGACTGTTTGATTCATCCATGTTATTTTTGGGAAATTTAGTTGAAAGAAGTCCATATTTCTGATATAAAACACTTTAAAAACGGGTACATTTGACCCAAGGACACACAAGGGTAACCCAAAAATACGTTGATGGACTCCAGACCGTCCAGAACTAGCTGCCGGGCTTTTAACCAGACCAGAGACATCACGCAGTGACTCCTGGTTTAGATTCATCACAACCGGGCTCCGGTGGGTTTAGACTTGTCTTTAAAATTCTACTGATCACTTTTAAAGCTCTTCATGGCCTCTCGCCTTGTTAGTTTCTGACCTTTTAGTCCATAATACACAGCACGCAGCTGGAGATCCTCGGGCAGAAGGTCTGGTGTCTGGGCCCGTATGGACTGAAAACTAAAGGGGACAGGGCGGGGGGTGGTGTCAGGCCCGAGGCTCTGGACCAGCCTGCCCGAGGAAACAGGTCTGCGGTCAGTCAACTTTTAAGTCCCTTTTAAACAGATTTTTATAGGAGAGCCTTTCTCGATCTTATTTGACTTTATTCATCCCTTTTTTATTTTATTGGATTTACCTATTTTTTTAGTATATGTTTTTAGTTTTCTGTTTATGCCTTATCTTTATTGTCTATTGGTATTATGTCTTGACACTTGTAACTTGTTTTTGAAAAGTGCTCATACAAATAAAGATATTTATTATTATTATTATGTTTATTAATTAATTGCGTGGAAAATATGTGTACAAGCATAACGGCAGTGTCCAGCAGATGGCAACATAACAGAAAAGATAAACACATTTTCATCACTTTTTTTGTAATGTCACGATTTGGCATGAAAGATCAAATACAGTTGTTGTTGGTTTTGTTGTTTTTTTTTCAAAATGTATATCTTGTGTGTTCAGTTTGACAGCCTGCTGTAAACCAATCACAAACACAAGCCCGAATGCAGCGACGATGCAAAATGTTTGGGGACGATCTTGTTTTTGTGCAAAACGACGGAAAATATAGTGTTCCCCGGTGTATCGCTGTGTAAATTGTCCTTGCAATCAATTCAGATTGTTGAATGTTGTATGTGTGTGTATGTGTGTGATGTGTATGTGTGATATGTATGTGTGTTCTTACCTAATGGATTTGGTTTGGTTCCTAGCAGGTGCAATTAGATCACTCACTGTATAGTCCTTTATCAACTTGGTGGGATCAGGGGGAAACTGCTTGGACGCGTGCGTACTGCCGATAATCAATGTCCAACTTAGTTTATGCATCTCGGTGCTGTGGACCATTTATTTTTTCCTTTGTCAAACAATTCAAATCTCAACGACTGACACACTGACACGGTGAACAAGTGCTTTCCCGTCTCTCCACACACGTGTTACCTGAGGCATGCTCCTTTATGCCTCCAGGCAATGCTCCACCCACACATCAACATTGAGATTTAATGTGGTATAAAACAAAACAAAGTGTGGTAATGGCTCAAACACTCACCCAAATCATAAACACTGGATGTATTGTATATATAGCATAGTGGTGTATGTTTTACTGTAGGGTGTATAGTTAATATGTTTTTACTGTAGTTGTTGTATGATACAGAATGTATGAGTAGGATATATGACTTGAAAAAAACTAAAACAGAGTCGAGCTGAGCCAAGCTTTAATTGGGGGGAGGGGGGGGGGGGCTGAGAGGATCTACCCATGTGTCACAGAGATACGTACAGAGTGCAATTATGCGTACTGGAAGACATGAGGTTACCTAAAACTTCCTTCATTTAACTCATTAAAATTAAAACCTGTTCTGTAAAATGGAAACAAAATCAATTCTCACATAGTGCTTAGATGAATTTATTTGAAGGACCTTTTAAAGATAAAAAACAAACAAAAGACACCGAGCAAACCATCAAAGCCAACCTTAACACCCATATATATCTTAAACAAAAACATCACAGAAAAGTCAGGTACCGAGGTACAATGGGTGCCCCCCCCACAACAACCACAAGGTTTGGGGGTTCAATCCCTCGTCCATAATACCATGTCAAGGTCCCTGAGCAGGACCCTGAGCCCAAGGTTGATCCCCTGTATGTTAATCTGTCCACTGCTCCTAATACCTGGTGATGGGGTTAAACACAGTAAACATTGTACTGTGTGAAGTGACCATTAAGAATAAGTTATCCTTTGATTCTAAAGTCATCGAGCACCAAATCCTTGCATCGTTCCACTTTATAATGTTTTTATTATTTTAATAGAATCTGTGCTGAAATATAGGACAGGTGGTCTCAACATTCTGCCATGTTGCTACTCATCTTTAAAATATGTAGCCAAAGAGGGACGTACTGTACGCCGTGACTTTTTCTTTACAGTCTGCGGCGCCGCCAGGGGGAGATTACTCAATCTCGACTTTCGATTTGAAAGCCTGTTGAAGATGGAGGATCACGCTGATACTGTACTAACATTAATATCAGGAAAGCTGTTTCATCTCCCATTTTGCCTCATTAACTCTTTTTCAGAAAAGGCAAAAAACACCTCAAGCGAGGATTTAACACCATTTGTGCAAATTTACAGGAATGCCTTCTGGCTCAGCTCTCTTTTCGTCACAACGGTGCAATACACAGAATGTAATACCCCCCCGCTGCTCCGATCCTCCGACCAATCTCACGCTCCATGGTCCCCTC
>NC_045737.1:38306556-38310887 GCF_008692095.1 Etheostoma spectabile | reverse complement strand
AACAAGACCCCAAGGTACTTAAACTCCTTCACTTGGGGTTCAGGATTCATTCAATTAATTAAATTAAAACGTGATTTCTCACCCCCTGAAGGCTACGATTTGGACACGTGACTCGCGAGAGCAAATCAAACCGCACTCAGCAGAGAAAGCATCAACGGACCCGGCACGCTGCCGCTACGCCGTAGCCTGAGCAGAGTATTTGTCATTCAATAAAACTCTGAGTTGTAGTTTAAAACGTTTACAGCCGTGTTAATGAAATGAAGGCTTTGATTCAAACTCGAGTCCATACATGCAGTTAATGGATACGGGCACGGAGACCTGAAGGCTCTATATATACAGTTGACTTGTATCTTCAAAAGACGTTAATACGTGTGTGTGTGTGTGTGTATGTGTGTGTTTGTATATACACTCACCGGCCACTTTATTAGGTACCCCATGCTAGTAACGGGTTGGACCCCCTTTTGCCTTCAGAACTGCCTCAATTCTTCGTGGCATAGATTCAACAAGGTGCTGGAAGCATTCCTCAGGGAGTTTGGTCCATATTGACATGATGGCATCACACAGTGCCGCAGATTTGTCGGCTGCACATCATGATGCGAATCTCCCGTTCCACAAACTCCAAAGTGCTCTATTGGATTGAGATCTGGTGACTGTGGAGGGCCATTTGAGTACAGCCAACTCATTGTCATGTTCAAGAAACCAGTCTGTGATGATTCAGCTTTATGACATGGCGCATTATCCTGCTGAAAGTAGCCATCAGAAGTGGGTTACATTATGGTCATAAAGGGATGGACATGGTCCAAACAATACTCAGGTAGGCTGTGGGCGTTGCAACGTGCTCAATGGTACCAAGGGGCCCAAGAGTGCCAAGAAAATATTCCCACACCATGACACCACCACACCAGCGAAACCGTTGATACAAGGCAGGAGGATCCATGCTTTCATGTTGTAGACGCCAAATTCTGACACTACCATCGGACTGTCGCACAGAAAATCGAGACTCATCAGACAGGCAACGTTTTTCCAATCTTCTATTGTCCAATTCGATGAGCTTGTGCAAATTGTAGTCTCAGTTTCCTGTTCTTAGCTGAAAGGAGTGGACCGATGTGGTCTTCTGCTGCTGTAGCCCATCTGCCTCAAAGTCGACGTACTGTGCGTTCAGAGATGCTCTTCTGCCACCTTGGTTGTAACGGGTGGTTGTTTGAGTCACTGTTGCCCTTCTATCAGCTCGAACCAGTCTGGCCATTCTCCTCTGACCCTTGGCATCAACAAGGCATTTCCGCCCACAGAACTGCCGCTCACTGGATGTTTTTTCTTTTTCGGACCATCTCGTAAACCTAGAGATGGTTGTGCGTGAAAATCCAGTAGTTAGCAGGTTCTGAAATACTCAGACCAGCCCTTCTGGCACCAACAATCATGCCACGTTCAAAGTCACTCAAATCACTTTCTTCCCATACTGATGCTCGGTTTGAACTGCAGGAGATTCTCTTGACCATGTCTACATGCCTAAATGCACTGAGTTGCCGCCATGTGATTGGCTGCTTAGAAATTAAGTGTTAACGAGCAGTTGGACAGGTGTACCTAATAAAGTGGCCGGTGAGTGTATATTTATATATAAATATGTGTGTGTGGGTGTTCGTGTGTGTGCGTATATGTGTATATATATGTGTGTGGGTGTGTTTGTGTGTGTGCGTATATGTGTATATATTGATGTGTGTGTGTGTGTGTGTGTGTGTGTGTGTGTATATATATACTATATACTGTATTTAACTGTCTAGTAAAGTTTAAAAAGTGCAGTCTGCATTTGTTTATTACAGTAAATCAAAATACTACTAAATGTGGCAAAGTCACATATTTCTTTTTATATTTCTGCAATCTGCACTTTAGTTTGTGTGATTTGTTTCTGACTTTTATATGAATGTTTCCACCAGGCTCGGTCAGGGCTCATTATGCTACTGGGCTTAAAGTAGTTAAACAAAAGATTTCATTCATATAAATTCACGCCTCACCTAATTTCACACTCGCATACAGGCCTGGTCTCCAGGAAAGAACCGTTGGTTTAATCCATGCAATCTTGTGTCATTCATACTATACAATGACTTATTGTCTTTGTCAATTAATACAGAATACAAAGAGCTTAAAATATATTAAATCGCAATTAGATTATTTTCAAAAATCATAAAACAGCAGTCACCCTTACAGCACAAGTTTTGAATGGGAGAGTTTGTAAGAGACGTTAGAGATAAACATTAAAAAAACAATTAAAGGGGAACTTGGAGGATGACTCACTCATATTCCTGTCACGTCTACAGGAGGGGGGTTGAAGTATAGTCTGGCTACGCCACAGATGCATTCTGGGAGAGGAGAAAAATACCTCTGGTTTGTTTGCATTTCTTTAAACCAAATGCGTCCAACTCAAATTTGGCACATGGCAGATTTTGATCCAGCATTTTAATTCAGGTGCACAATACATTTTACATTTTTTCACCCTTTTTGTCCCTGACGTTTTTTTGTTGTTTTTCTTTCTGACGTTTTTTCGCTTTTTTCTACGTTATTGATGCCGTTTTTTCTGTGTTTTTGTGCTTTTTAAAATTTTTGCCACTTTTTCCGATGTATTTTTGGCTCTTTTTCCCATGTTTTGTCACTTTTTCTGAAGTTTTGTTGCTTTTTCAGACAATTTTGTCACTTTTTTCAGCCTTTTTCTACTTCTTTGGTCCTTTTTTCAATGTTTTTGTCATTTTTTCTATGATGTCTAAGGAATGCTTTTACCAACTTTTTGGGGCTTCATGAGGCCCAAACTGTAAGAGCAAAAGCCAAATGAAACATATACAGTAATACAGTCAAAACATTTGACTTTTTCCTTAAATAAAAGCTTGTCAGTAAACTACACATGTCTGGCCTTCCGTATGATTCTCATTTTTCTGTCTGGCCCTTAAATGTAACACGGACATTTCCACAAAATCTATGAATTCAGTGTACATCTCATGAAAAAAGATTCCTTATTAATGTCCAAGCCCCTGAAGGCCTCATTTTGCCCTTCTTTGTAAATCAGGCTCCCAAAGTCCTGATAGTCCTGGACCATGAAGCAGAAACCTTTCAAAGCTTCAAATCTTGTTTTTATCGACTTGGAAGAATAGCTAAAATTTGATCTATGTTAACGTTTAAGGACACCGAGACCATTAGATCTCATCACGCCTGGATTGTTGCAACAGCCTTTTCTCCTGTTTAACCCTTGTGTTGTCTTCCCGTTAACCATGAACTTCTCCTTCCAGATCAAATTTTTTTTTTTTTGTGCTTTTCCAATGTTTTTAACGCTTTTTCTGATTTATTTGTCTCTTTTTCCAGCTTTTGGTGCTTTTAAAAAAAAACTGAGCTGGTTTAATAACAGGTTTTACACTTATTCTTGGAATTCATGGTCAACAAACCTCATTTATATCAAGTTATACATAAGGTTTTAGTTAAAAAGGCAGAAATTATGAATTATTTTAACTAATAGTTAAGATCAGAGGATGTTGATGTTATGTCCGGATACTGTTTTGAAACCATTCAAAAAAAAAAGATAATAATTCAAATGCTATAAGATTAAATAAAAAAGCCAAAAAATTCAATGAAAGTAATCATTCATTTTACCTGAAGAATGTTTATGGAATCATCCATGTTATTTTTGGGAAATTTAGTTGAAAGAAGTCCATATTTCTGATATAAAACACTTTAAAAACGGGTCAATTTGACCCAAGGACAACACAAGGGTTAACCCCAAAAATCCGTTGATGGACTCCAGACCGTCCAGAACTCAGCTGCCGGGCTTTTAACCAGACCAGAGACATACGACCACGTGACTCCTGGTTTAGATCCATCACACCGGCTCCCGGTGGGTTTTAGACTTGTCTTTAAAATTCTACTGATCACTTTTAAAGCTCTTCATGGCCTCTCGCCTTGTTATGTTTCTGACCTTTTAGTCCCAAATACACCAGCACGCAGCTGGAGATCCTCGGGCAGAGGTCTGGTGTCTGGTCCAGAGTCTGGACTGAAAACTAAAGGGGACAGGGGGGTTTGGTGTCAGGGCCCCGAGGCTCTGGACCAGCCTGCCCGAGGAAACCAGGTCTGCTGAGTCAGTCAACTCTTTTAAGTCCCTTCTTTAAACAGATTTTTATAGGAGAGCCTTTCTCGATCTTATTTGACTTTATTTCATCCCTTTTTTATTTTATTGGATTTTACTAATTTTTATATTTATCTGTATTTTAGTCTTTTCCATGTTTTCATGCCTTTATCTTTTATTGTCTATTGGGTATTATTGTCTTTACACTTTGTAACTTGTTTTTGAAAAGTGC
>NC_045737.1:38305540-38306546 GCF_008692095.1 Etheostoma spectabile | reverse complement strand
AAGATTATTATTATTATTATTATTATTGTTATTAATTAATTGCGTGGAAAATATGTGTACAAGCATAACGGCAGTGTCCAGCAGATGGCAACATAACAGCAAAAGATAAACACATTTTCATCACTTTTTTTGTAATGTCAGATTTGATCATGAAAGATCAAAATACAGTTGTTGTTGTTTTTTTTGTTTTTTTTTTCAAAATGTATATTCATGTGTGTTCAGTTTGACAGCCCTGCTGTAAACCAATCACAAACACAAGCCCCGAATGCAGCGACGATGCAAAATAGTTTGGGGAACGATCTTGTTTTTGTGCAAAACGCCACGGAAAATATTAGTGTTCACCAGTGTATCGCTGTGTACATTGTCCTTGCAATCAATTCAGATTTTGAATGTTGTATGTGTGTGTATGTGTGTGATGTGTATGTGTGTGATATGTATGTGTGTTCTTACCTAATGGATTTGGTTTGGTTCCTTACGCAGGTGCAATTAGATCACTCACTGTATAGTCCTTTATCAACTTGGTGGGATCAGGGGAGAACTCTCTTGGACGCGTGTTCTGCCGATAATCAATGTCCACACTTATTTATTGCATCTCGGTGCTGTGACCCATTTATTTTCCCTTTGTCAAACAATTCAAATCTCAACGACTGACACACCTGACACGGTGAAAAGCTGCTTTCCCCGTCTCTCCACACACCTGTGTTACCTGAGGCTGACTACCTTTATGCCTTCCCAGGCAATGCTCCACCCACACATAACATTGCAGATTTTATATGTGGTATATAAACAAAACAAAGTGTTGTAATGGCTCCAACACTCACCACTATCATAACACTGTATTGTATTGTATATTATAGCATAGTGTTGTATGGTTTACTGTAGGCGTGTATAGTGAAATATGTTGTTACTGTATGTTGTTGTATGATACAGAATGTATGACGTAGTATATTATTGACTTGAAAAACTAAACCAGAGTCGATGCTGAGCCAAGCTTTAATTGGGTGGA
>NC_045737.1:38298077-38305530 GCF_008692095.1 Etheostoma spectabile | reverse complement strand
GGGCTGAGAGGATCTACCCATGCTTCACAGAGATACAGTACAGAGTGCAATCTCATGAGTACTGGAAGTACTGAGGTCTTACCTAAATACTTCCTTCATTTCAACTCATTAAAATTAAAACCTGTTTCTGTAAAATGGAAACAAAATCAATTCTCACATAGCTGCTTAGATGAATGTATGTTGAAGATGACCTTAAAGATAAAAAACAAACAAAGACACAGAGGCAACACATCAAAGCCAACTTAACCCCCTTATATATCTTAACAAAAACATCACAGAACACGTCAGCAGGTACCGAGGTACAATGGTTGCCCCCCCCCCACAACAACCACAAGGTTGGTGGTTCAATCCCTCGTCATCCAGCCACATGTCCAAGTGTCCCTGATCAGGACCCTGAGCCCAAGGTTGATCCCCTGTATGTTAATCTGTCCACTGCTCCTAATACCTGGGATGGGTTAAACACAGTAATACATTGTACTGTGTGAATGTGACCATTAAGAATAAAGTTTTATCCTTTGATTCTAAATTCATCGAGCACCAAACTCCTGCATTCGTTCCCCTTTTATAATGTTTTTATTTATTTTTAATATGAATTCTGTGCATGAATATAGGACAGTGGTTCTCAAACCTTTCTGCCATGTTGCTCCTCCATCTTTAAAATACTGTTAGCCAAAGAGGGACGTACTGTACCGCCGTACTTTTTCCCTTTTACAGTCTGCGGCGCCGCCAGGAGGAGATTACTCAATCTCGACTTTCGATTTGAAAGCCTGTTGAAGATGGAGGATCACGCTGATACTTTACTAACATTAACTTATTCAGGAAAGCTGTTTCCATCTCCCATTTTGCTCATTTACTCTTTTTCAGAAAAGGCAAAAAACACCTCAAGCGAGGATTAAAACCATTTTTTGCAAATTTAAGGAAGTTGTTTTTCTTTGAATTTTGCCGTTTCCATTAACATTTTGTAACACGATACTTCAGAATTTGCATAAAAGTACGTTAATGGAACCCACCCCCCCCCCCCCCCCCCCCCCCCCCCCCCCCTAATATCTGCCTTCAGGTTCCTAACTCGTGGTTTTGTTGTTCCTCTCAGTGCCTTCAGGGTTCTGCTGGAGAATGACGAGGACCGGCTGCTGGTGGTCTTCAACAGGGGACTCATCCTCATGACTGAGGTAGGACACGGATCTGGATCAGGATCTAGATCAGGATCAGGATCTAGATCAGGATCTCCCCTTTACATCAGACAGAAAAAAAAAAAATTTTGCCCGTTAACTCTTTTTTGAAAAAGGCAAAAAACCACCTCAATCGAGCTTAAAACTTCTTTTTTTTTAAATTTTAAATTTTGCCGTCTTCATCAACATTTTCTATTGCAATATTACAAAATGTGCATGACACGTTGATGGAAACATTACTAGTTAGTTGTTGACTACTTACAGACCAGAGGTGGGTAGAGTAGCCCAAAATTGTACTCAAGTAAAAGTACTGTTACTTCAGAATAATATGACGAGTATGGTCGCGCGACGTGCCCGCACAACGCCGATTGATTAATGAAACACAGTCACGTGGTAGAGCCTTTGGCATAAGTCTCTCTCTCTTTCAAAATAAAACGTTAAAATGAGGCGTATGCGGGGGGGGGGGGGGTAAAAACAATGACGCGTAGAATACCAAAGAGGTAAAAAGAAAAGTAACGAGCTCATTGTAGCCTGATGTAGCGGAGGAAGACAGCTTCTTCTTCATAAATCTACTCAACTAAAAGTAAAAGTATTGTGATTTGAAACTACTCCTAGAAGTATAATTTTTTTCAAAAACTTACTCAAGTAAATGTAACTTGTTACTACCCTGACCTCTGCTACAGACGTTGATACACTACCATGCTACTTCAATACATATGGCACTGAATAAAGCATGTTAGACATCATGATTGCTTGAGGACATTTTCTCTAACTGGACCTCTTTGATTTTAGTTGAACCCCCCTCCCGTAGGGGTACCTGTACCCGATTAGAGAAACATTGAAATAGGAGAGAAGATATGTATCCTGATAGTCCGGATGATATGTGAATATTACGGTCATTTTTCTTAAAAAAGCATGAAGTTTAGTACACTTGTACAGTTTGGGATGCTTAACATTTTCAGAAAGGGACACGCCTCGTGGCAGCCATTTTACTTTCCACCATAACCAAAATGATGTGTTTTTGCATGGTCTAGGATTACAATGAAACCAATAAAACATCCTAAACATGTGTAGGTAAATAGTTAATGGTGCATTCAGTGACACTGTAAAAGGAAATCACAGTATCTGAGAACTCAGGCTAGACTTTATATTGTCATGTCGGTTGCATCCATGTTGTGTAGAGTTTTTAACACGTGATATTTTTGTTCAGTAACCCTGATGATGTTGTGCAAATATTAACAATACATTGCACTAATCACACTGGAGACAGGAATGCTCTTAGAATTAATTAAATATGTCTCATTTAGTTAGGTGCATTTTAATTAACTCTAAAAATGATCCTTTAGATCAATCACACCTGTTTCTTTTTTTCTGCTGTAGCAGCTCTCCTCCCTTTAAGATGTGAGCTCCTGAGTTATGAAGTAGTACTGTTAGTAAAGTATGTTGAACCTACATTGAGTCAACCAGTTTATCAGATACCAGGGTTGTTATGCAGGAGTTCCCAAATAAGACAGAGACAGACCAGAGTGGATGCTGAGCTAAGCTTTAATCAGAAAGAGCAGAACATCAGAGGATTCACTTTGATTTACACAAGTCTGGAGAACAAGGACATGATTCATGTAAACACATCCACATTTAACATTATTAGTATTTGATAAACAACATTTTTACTCTTTGTCTTTTTAGAATAAGGTAGAATATGAGTAGTTTGATTCTCAGAGTTGCACTAACTGGTTAGGTTACTGTAACTCTACTTTTTCACCAAATCTCAGTTCACAATCTCAAATCTCTTTTTCAGTTTTGTTAATGCTGGCAATAGTCCACCGTCTTTCAGTTTAGTTTTTTTTTTATTGGGATAGGACAGAAACTTCCTCCTCACCTAAAACCACTGAGACTCAAACTAAAAATGTCTCTGTCCAAACTAACACGAGGACAGAAGATGATTCACAACAGTTACATGGAACAACCCCAATGCACTGTATGTCACTAATGTGTACTCATGTTGTCCATGTTGCCTCATGTGTGCCACATGCTTGTCCATCTATGTTGTCCTATGTGTCCTCATGTTTCGCCTCATGTTGTCCTCATGTTGTCCTCATGTTGCCCTCAGTTGTTGTCCCCATGTTGTCCCATGTTTGCCGTCCTGTTGTCCTCATTTGTCCCCATGTTGCCTATGTCCTCTATCAATGTTCTTTAATTCCCCAAAATAACAATGATTGATCCACCGCTCTTTGCCAAGTACAAATCTATACTTTCAGTAAGTGTGGGGAGAGCATCAATAAAAGCCATATCCTTATTGGGTATTCTTCTTCTTTCACACAGGTTCATGTTGTACCCATTATGGGATACTGCTGGATTGGGAATGTCAGAAGAGGGGGAGTGTGCTCGGTAGTTGGGTGGCCTCTCTAGTCATATTACATTTTTTACTTAGCTCTACTTTTAGTTTAAAGACCAAAATGGAGAGGTGTGGTGGTTGAACTAGTGTTGAGTGAGTAGTATGGTGTTTAAACCTAAAGAAGAGTATAAGTAGTGAGGAAGAAAACGTTGACATATTCAGTCTGGCATTTCCCCATCCCCATCCCTATTCCTTGTGATTTTAGTGCTCAATAATCCGATTTCTGCTTTTTAACTCAACCTAGGTCTATCATTCCGTAATAAATGAGGTTGTTGATTGACCATAATGCCAAAAATAACTGTTTTTAAAAACTGAACACAGCCTGGACCCGTCGTGTCAACAATAGTGCTGAAGAGTTTCAATTTTGACGGGGGGCGAAGAAAGGAAAGACAACACGGGGTTTAACTTCTTTAAACCTGACTTGCATGACAAGAAACCGCAAAAGCGCTCCGTTATGTGCTCGTGCTGCCTGTAAGTACAATTTAAGCTTCTGCTAGTTGTCAATGGATCGGACCAAACTACAACTGGTGTGTGGTTGGATGAAGGGGTGTCTGGGCATTTAAGAATTAGCGCGTTCGCTGTTTTTTGATGTTTTAGAGTGATTCGTAGTTTTAATTTAAAGGAGGGGAAAGCTTTTAAGCATGATTTTTTTTAGCATCCCTTTCTTTAAATGCCAGAGGTTTCAGTAGGATCCCTCTGTCCTCTGTTTGGTGTTCATGACATGCAGTTGGATTCGATACCAACCGGGCAACCCCGACGGTCCACAGAACCCCTCGTACTCCCCCCAGGCAGGATCTCTCTACCTCAGCCCCTGTTTCTAACACACTGAGGTGAAAGTACGCCATTGTTGAAGCACTTGATGCATTGTCTTTTCCCTCGGAAACAACGGAATATGTTGTCCTGACCAAATTTAGTTGCTCCAAGATTTTGAAGGGTGTTTCTTATTTCATCTACAGTAAAGTAAACATACCTGCCATTTTGATCTTTGAACCCATCGAATACAGTCGAAAACACAAAGGCACTGTCTGCCCATCTGTCATTGGGAATGTTATCAATCTTGTTTAGGATATTATTGTAATTGTTGGGGTTTGTACACTTGGCGCCACATGGAGAAAGGTAAGAATAGAAGACCAGACTTTTACCCGCACTACTGGCAGCTAAAGGTTGGATGTTGTCCAGGACTCGAGCCTCTGCATGCTCAGTATATTGGTTTCTGTTTGGTGCTGTATAACTTCGAGGCGATGCTTCAACCAAATTGGTACCTCTGTACACTGCCCCGCTTCGAACCGTGTTCATCACAGTCGTAGCATCGTCAGCGTTGAAGAGGTCCTGAAGCCTGTTCAGGTTCTGGTTCATTGGGATGTTTACAGCCAGACTGAAGTGCTTGTTTGCTATGAAGTACCTGTCAAAGAAAACTTACGACTTACGTTCTCGTCAGCTTTATTCATCAATAACTTTTTTTTTAAACAAGTATGAACTTTTCTGTGCTTCTACCAACTAGCAAAAAGTTGACTCACTTGTCCAGGATGTATTTTGTAATAGTTTCGACATCATTCTGATTCATAGCCTCGGTGTGTCCAGCAGACAGGCTGAAGACCAGCACCACAACAATCCAGCACAGGCCAGCCATCTGCACACAGATGTAAATGTAAACTTTAGCCTGGGGGTGTAAGCTTTCCCAAGCCACTGTATAACAGTTATTAGTTTCTGTTATGAAACTTTGCAACTTAGCATACTACTTAGCATATATATATATATATATATATATATATATATATATATATATAGGGTCAATTCCTGACCACAGCTCCCCTTCTAAGGAAATATTTTTGTCATGGCCCCCCCCAACCAAACCCCCAATATAACATAAACAAAGATGCTTAGTTTCTTTACCCATTATCATATCGTTCACCATGCTTCATGCTACAACATGTACATTTAAGAATATCTTTTAAGACGTTTCGATACAAGACAACTTTACACTGAAATATCTCTTCAATACATATAACATAATCTGTGGTGTTCCATTGTGGTGTAACTTACCTTTTTTGGGTGGAGAAAGATGTTGGATGAGATCTCTGAAGCCGTGGTCCTGAGTCAGGAGGCGAGGTGTTGCTGCAGTGGAGACAGTCAGGAGGACGGCTCGTTTTTATAGAGGAGCCTGAGACCGTTGTCATACCTTCAACGTGGCACCATGCCCTTATTTCAGCAGTAAGAGTTCCTCTTTTGCATTTTCTCAGAAAGGAGGAGGTTTCAATGACACTGCAGCATATACATCCTCCCATCTACCCCTCCTAATCTCCTAAAATCCTAACCTCCTAACCTCCTGGACTCATACCACATACAGAGCTGTCTAGCACTTTGACATTTGCTTCAAATGTAAAGTGCATTACAAAAAAACCTTATTTTTATTATTATTGTTATTATTATTATTATTAGGCACATCCACTTTTTGCACTTAAAGGACATGTTGCAGGTTTAATTTTCTAACAAATTAGCACTTATTGATTGTTGGTAATAAACATTTAAACTGTTATCCACTGTAAATGATATTGATAGGTATCACAAAACATAAAATAACACGAGAAAGTAGGTCATATTTTACAGTGGTTTGCTTTTCTCCCACAATGCATTGCATAACGTCACAATGGGGAGACGATAGGCCAGCCAGCTTAGACAGACCATTGAGAGTTACGAGAGAGATAGAAGACAACATGCAACAAGCATACCAGTATAGCTAGCTAGCTATAGGTTAGCTAGCTAGCTATAGGTTAGCTAGCTGGATGGATGGATGGATAGATAGATAGATACAGGGCTGCCAACTCTCACGTATTGGCCGTGAGACACACGCATTTGACTGGTTTCACACGCGCACATGCCACACCCCCGATTGCTCACGCTGAAGTGTCGACCCGGTTGGTCAAATTTCTGATAGATGAGTTCATCCATAGATCTAGCTGTTGAGCCGCTCGTGATCGACTGCTTTCAGAGACTGTGAGGAGGTTCATGAGCACTCCCTGTCTGATGAATTTTTGAATTGCCGCAAACTGAGAAAAAGAATTTTCACGAGCTATCCCAGGTGCATTTCCCTTGCTCCAGGCATGAGCTCTGAGTTTCACAGACCGTCCGTCGCTTCGGGACCACTCTCTCTGCAAAGATAGAGGTGAGCAGCGCGACTGGTAAGCGTAGCAGCTTCAGTTCATTTTAGCGGACTCACTTTGGGCAGTGAAGCGTTGCATCTGTGGGTAGACCTCCGATACTGAGCAGCGTACAGCTTCCTCTAAACCTTGTCAGAGACCGGAAACCCAAATGCCTCTGTGTCTGTGCGACGGTCTGAGTGAGATCCACCGTCAGCGGAGCAATGCCATGCACAGCAGACTATATTACAACTCTCCAAATCTTGGACAACAGAGATGGGAGGAGTTATATTTAGAATGTGGACAAAGTTGTAAACATGAGCAGAAATCTGATGAAACACATCTATACTATACAACAATACTGCAACGTTGGGCCGCTATTGTGCTTCTCTAACCTCGGTGCATCTCTAAATGTAACTGTAAATAATTCATTCAATGCTTCATAAAATGAACAAATCTTTATTTTGCCAAAAATGTAAATACAGTAAGTGGGGATGAGGGCCAAGCATTACTGAGCTTTGGCACAAAGCTTAAAGGATCAGAATTTATGCAAATAGTGGTTCTTATTCTTTAGAATTTCAGTGGTCTTAGTTGGTCCCTCAACATTAATTTAACTTTGGGTCCCTGGTCCCTACACCAGGGACCCCTGGAGCCGTTCACCACAGACCCAGATCTTCCCCAGCTGTTACTGACACATGCTACTGTCTCTTCATGTGGTTCATTATGTTTGGCACATTGTCCGGGTCAGTTCT
>NC_045737.1:38292972-38298067 GCF_008692095.1 Etheostoma spectabile | reverse complement strand
GAAGGTAATAATGTAAATAATGTAAATGCTGAATGCCCTAAAACCTGTTGATACTACGACAATGCAAATGCTCTTAACCCTACAGTTTTGCACATGTCATGTAAGACTTGATTTCTCAATTATTTTTTTTACACAAAACTCTTCAGAAAGTTCCATTTAATGGTTTATCTTTCAAAAAAAATTCCCGGGGGGGCATACCCCCAGACCCCCCTATGGAGAGCCCCCAAACCCCCCTCACACATAGCAAGTCCCAGTTTAAACCCTGAAAGATAATGATGCTGAAAGAGCCAAAGAAATAGCTTTAGATAGATAGATAGATAGATAGATAGATAGATAGATAGATAGATAGATAGATAGATAGATAGATAGATAGATAGATAGAGTGGTGTGAAAAAGTGTTTGCCCACTTCCTCATTTCCTGTTCCTTTGCATGTTTGTCACCTTAAGTGTTTCGGAACATCAAACCAATTTAAACAATAGTCAAGGACAACACAGTAAACACAAATGCAATTTGTAAATGAAGGTGTTTATTATTAAAGGTGAAAAAAAATCCAAACCATCATGGCCCTGTGTGAAAAGTGATTGCCCCTTGTTAAACTACTATAACTGTGGTTGTCCAAACCTGAGTTCAATTTCTCTAGCCACACCCAGGCCTGATTTTGCCACCCCTGTTCACAATCAAGGCATCACTTAATAGGAGCTGCTTGACACAGTAAGGTCCACCAGAAGATCCTTAAAAGCTACACATCATGCCGAGACCCAAAGATTCAGGAACAATTGAGAAAGAAAGTAATTGAGATCTATTAGTCTGGAAAGGGTTATAAAGCCCTTTCCACGCTTTGGGAATCCAGCGAACCACAGTGAGAGCCATTATCCACAAATGGCGAAGACATGGAACAGTGGTAACCTTCCCAGGAGTGGCCGCCGCCCAAAATTACCCCAAGAGCGCAGCGACGACTCATCCAAGAGGTCACAAAAGACCCATAACAACGTCCAAAGAACTGCAGGCCTCACTTACCTCTTAAGGTCCGCGTTCATGCCTCCACCATCAGAAAGACGGGCAAAAATGGCCTGCATGCAGAGTTCCAAGGAGAAAACCACTGCTGAGCAAAAAGAACATCAAAGCTCGTCTCAATTTCTCCACAACACATCTTAGTGATCCCCAAACTTTGGGACAACATTCTGTGGACCGATGAGACAAAAGTGGAACTCTTGGAAGGTGTGTGTCCAAGTATATCTGGCGTAGAAGGAACACTGCATTTCATAAAAAGACATTATACCAACAGTAAAATATGGTGGTGGTAGTGTGATGGTCTGGGGCTTTTTTTGCTGCTTCAGGACCTGAAGACTTGCCGTGATAAAGAACTATGAATTCTGCTGTCTACCAAGAGATCCTGAAGGAGAATGTCCGACCATCTGTTCGTGTACTCAAGCTGAAACGAACTTGGGTTCTGCAGCAGGACAATGATCCTAAACCACACCAGCAAGTCCACCACCGAGGCTGAAGAAAAACAAAATGAAGACTGGAGTGGCCTAGCCAAAGTCCTGACCTGAATCCTATTGAGATGTTGTGTGACCTTAAAAAGCCGTTCATGCTCGAAAACCCTCTAATGGAACTGAATAAGACAATTCTGCAAAGATGAGTGGGCCAAAATTCCTCCAGGACGCTGTAAAGTCTCATTGCACGTTATCGCAAACGCTTGGTTGCAGTTGTTGCTGCTAAGGGTGGCCCAACCAGTTATTAGGTTTAGGGCGCAATCACTTTTTCACACAGGGCCATGATGGTTTGGATTTTTTTTCACCTTTAGTAATAAACCCCTCATTTACAAATTGTATTTGTGTTTCTGTGTTGTCCTTGACTATTGTTTAAATTGGTTTGATGTTCCGAAACACTTAAGTGTGACAAACATGAAAAGGAACAGGAAATGAGGAAGTGGGCAAACACTTTTTCACACCACTGTATATCAGATTTTGACTCTCTTATCACAATATTTATTACATCTTTTTAATGTTTGATTTAACTTTATGTTTGACTGTTGGTCCAAACAAAACAAACACTATCAGGGCTCTGGGAAATTGTGATTGACATTTTTCACAAATTCAATACATTTTATAAACACTTAATAGACCAAATGGTTAAGTGATTTAATTGGAAATATCTTATTTAGTCAATGTTCTGCCTTAAACTCAAACTTTTTTCCTTTATTTAAAAAAAGCAAAACCTTCAGCCTTTAACCCATCCCTTAAGGGAGCAGTTGGCATCCATTTACATAATAATCACCCCCCTGGGGTCAGATCTGAGCCAGTCCCTTGATCAAGAGCACTGACTGAAGAACCTAGTACACGTTTTCTTTTTTTTGGTTGGGTAATGCCATACAAACTCCACACAGAAAGGTCCGGAACAACCTGGATTCAAACTCAGGTGACCTGTATTTGACTGGTATCCCTGAAGACTTTCAATAAGGTGGCTATGTAACCTTTATGTTTATTTTTATGTTTTGCACACATAAATACAAATCACTAACAAAATTGTAAAAAAACATTCTTCATTATTTTTCTCTAAAAGAAAATGAACCCTTTACCAAAGTCAGTTTGACAGATTTTATTCATTTTTTTTAATTTAATAGTCTAATGCGCATCAACACATTTCCCACACAGGATCCGACCAGAACTGCTAACTAATAATCCGTGACCATCTGTCACTCACTACAAACTCTAATAATACTGTGTTTTAAATGGATTTTGTAGTGTTCAAGCATTTGCTAATGGGATTGAAAGTATTAGTGTGCTTTCTGTACAGTCATCATCATTAGCGGTCACTCAAAACGAGTATGTCCTCTCTGTAGGGTTGTCTTCTGGTAGGTCTTTAAATGGCTGAACAGGCCAACACGTGGTCCACATATTTTGGTAGAGTGTGGACAGGGGAAAGTGGAGATGGTGAGTGGTAGAGGAGTCTTTTCTCTTTTTCCTTGCGGTGCTGTGGCTTTGTCCATTGTTCCATTTCATGGCGCACAGCTCTTTCTTGCTCCGTTGTCTTCCAAATGTCCGAAGCCATCTGCTCCCAGTTGCTTACTGGAATTTTGAACTTCTTCACACGGATCTTAATATTGTCCTTGACGCGTTGTTTTGGGCCATCAGGTGTCCGCCAACCTTCCTTCAGTTGGGTGTATAGGATCTGTTTGGGGAGATGAGAGTTTGGCTGCGGAGTTGGTGGCTGATTAGGTGGAGGTTGTAGTAGGACCTATGATGTTTAAGTCTAGACCCAGGGCCCTGTATGCCTTGGCAAAGGCATAAGGTTGAAGAGCCGGCCATCAGCTGTGCTCCTGCAAAGTTAAGATTCCGGACAAATACTCTGGGTGACATATACTTTCTCTCTCTCTCTCTCTCACTCACTCACTCACTCACCCCATCATCACTCCACATCACCTCCACTCACTACGTCCACTAACACACTCACACACTCCCTCACACACACACACACACTACGGGTTAATGTACAGCATCAGAATGCAAGATATGAAACATCTTTGTTCTAATATTGCACAGCGCCATTATGTTTGTCAGTCACAGTCAGCAAATGAAAAACACACACAGCTCAGCTGAATATGAAGGCAAAAGGCTCACTAAACCCCAAATAGTTTCTGACTCACCAATCGGTAGATTATTTGTACATAAAATTGATCCGACGTCCTTTTCTTGTGAAGACGTCGATCACAGCGTTATAAAACTCGTCTTTACGGCGCTTTAGTTTGCATCGTCTCTGACTCTCTGACAGAATGGCGAGGGCTGAAAGACGTGCCGGCCCGGTCCGGTTCCGACTGGATGTTTTGATCCGTTTCAGGGTGGAAAATGTGCGAAGCTGTAGTTGCCGGTAGTATATGAGCTGGCGGTTTTTCCTGCTTGGTTAAAGTTGCGGTCGTTCAGATCCCAGGGACCCGTAGGTCCAGCCGCTGACTGTTAGCGCAGCCGCATAGCCACATCTCTTCTTCCAAACCCGTCAGTTTGAGACGATCAGACGAGTTGTGGTCCCTTTAGCTGCAGTAGTCCATCTAAGGCTGGCGTAGACCTCCATCTTAGGCTGGCGTAGACCTCCACCTTGCTATTAGTTCTTTTTTTTAATTAAAATTGAGTTTAGAGAAAACGTACAAACCGTGGCGTCTGGCCGATGTGACCGCATTAGCCAAGAAAATGCCTGATATCCATTCAGGAGGGGGTCTGTGGTTGGAAAAACAAGACACCTACTCTCAGGGCATAGGTGTAGCCCTGGGAGACTTCAGAGCTATCCTCTCCATCTTGCTATTAGTTCTTTTTTTGAATTAAAATCTAGTTTAGAGAAATTCCTCAGCGCTGTGATATCGGCGGACCGCTGCTGTTCATTTTGACTTGAATTTCGCGGGGATTGCGCTACACGTAGCTGGTGTATGACGCTCACTACGCAAAGGGCAGGAATATCTCTTTTTAATGGTCCATGTTTGAATGTAATGCAAATGATTATGGCATAACGCATTTAGTGCAAAGGCACGGCAGAGTGTGCCTTTGTGCCGTACCTGTTGAAGAATGCAGGATCGAATGCGCATGCGCACATTGGTTAATCGCTTGAATGGACTGTAAAGGCATTATTAGCTTATTCTACAATTTTTTCTATTTGATTATGCGTGACTGCTACATTTGTCATTGTACCGTCTAAATAATTGGAATAACACATAAATCACAAGAATAATAGTAAAAATACAGTTGACAATTTATTAAAACCATTATATTAATAAACATTTTTAATGCTTGAATTTTGGCAGTGTAGCGGTGCCATAGCTTGCCTACACCTGACTCTGCACGTCACTGTTAGAACATAATTTAATACAAATTATCTAATCACAATCAGGAATAACTTTGTTGATCACCCCGAGGGAGACTCTATGGCTACTCTAAATGAAGAATGACCAAAAGGGGATGAACCCACAGAGCTGCTGACACAGCTTTTGAAACTACAGTTAGCAGAAGCAAAGGCTAAACTTAACAAAAAGGATTCTCAGAAACAAATGTCTGTCACAATGCCTGCTGACTCTAACCCATATCCTCCACCCCCTCCAGTCAACCC
>NC_045737.1:38287953-38292907 GCF_008692095.1 Etheostoma spectabile | reverse complement strand
ATCCTCCTGCTTTCCCATCTCCCCAGGGATATTTTTCCCATCCAGAGGTCAGTTCAGGAGTGCATACAGGGGGGCTGCAACTCGTTTCAACGGACCCCAACCACTTCAACAGAGGGGATGCTTTGTGTATCCTTCCTGTGGTGTCCACACCTTAGTTCATTTCTCTAAACCACACCCAGGCCTTGATTTTGCCGACAGCCCTGTTCACAGATCAAGGCAGTCACTAAATAGGAGCGGTGCTTGACACTAGGTCCCCACCAGAAGATCCTTAACGCTACACATCCTGATCAATGCCGCGACCCAAAAGAGAATTCAGGAACTAGAAGAAAGTAATTGAGGATCTATTAGTCGGGAAAGGTTTATAAAGCCCTGTCCAAAGCTTTGGGATCCAGCGAACACATGAAGCCATTATCCACAAATGGCGAGACATGGAACAGTGGTGACCTTCCCCGGAGTGGCCGGACCGCCCAATTACCGCCCCAGAGGCGCACCGACACTACTCCAAGAGGTCACAAAGACCCCATAACACGTCCAAAGAAACTGCAGAGGCCTCCTTACCTCAGTTTTAGGTCCGCTTCATCGCCTGCCCCCTCAGGAAAAGACGGGGCAAAAATGGCCTGCATGGCAGAGTTTCCAATGAAAAACCATTGCTGAGACAAAAGACATCAAGCTCGTCTACACTGTTCTCACACAACAAATAGCTTGATGATCCCCCAAGACTTTGGTCCACATTCCGGTGGACCGATGAGACAAAAAGTGTAACTCTTTGGAAGGTTGTTTGTCCCGTATATCTGGCTTATAGGCACACTGCATTTTCATCAAAAGAACATTATCCCAACAGTAAAATATGTTGTGGGAGTGTTATGGGCTGGGTCTGTTTTGCTGCTTCAGGACCTGAAGGACTTGGCTCTTGATAAAAGGGAACTATGAAGTCTGCTGTCTACCAAGCTCCTGAATGATCTTCCGACCATCCTGTTCGTGTACTCATCGAAACGACTAGGGTTCTGCGCAGGACAATGATCCTAAACACCCCCGCCTCCACAACCGAATGCTTAAGAAAAACAAAATTGAATGACTTTGCTTGGCCTTAGCCAAAGTCTGACCTGAAATCCTATTGAGTGTTTTGGGTAAGGACCTTACAAAGGCATTCATGCTGGAAAACCCTCTACTGGAACTGAATTAACAATTCTGCAAAGATTATTGTGCCAAAATTCCTCCATGACTCTGTAAAATGTCTCCTCATTGCACGTTATGCCGCAACAGCTTGTGCAGTTGTTGCGGCTAGGTTTGGCCCCAACACATGTTATTTAGTTTTCGGGGGCAATCACTTTTTCCACAGGGCATGATGGTTTTGGATTTTTTTTTCACCTTTAGTAATAACACCTTCATTTACAATGTGTCATTTTGTGTTTACTTGTGTTGTCCTTGACTATGTTTTAAATTGGTTTGATTTTTCCGAAACAAAACCGTAAGTGACAAACATTAAAAGGAACAGGAATGGAAGTGGGCAAACACTTGTTTCACACACTGTATAGTCAGATTTTGACTCTCTTAGTCACAATATTTATTACAGTCTTTTATGTTTGTTTAACTTTATTTTGACTGTTGTCCAAACAAAACAAACCTTCAGGGCTTGGGAATTGTGATTGACATTTTTCACAAATGCAATACATTTTATAAACCTTACTAGACCAAATGGTTAAGTGATTTAATCTGGAAATATCTGATTTAGTCAATGTTCTGGTTACTGCCTTAAACTCCAAAACTTTTTTCCTTTATTAAAAAAGCACAACCTTCAGCCGTTAACACCCCTCCCTTTAAGGGAGCAGGTTTGCATCCATTGGGGTTACCTAATCACACCGATTGGCACTCCCCCTGGGGTCCAGATCTGCTATCCAGTCCCTTGATTCAGAGCACTGACGTTGAAGACCTGTACACGTTTCTTTTTTTTTGGTGTGGGTAATGCCATAACAAACTCCACACAGAAAGTTCCGGAACACCTGGATTCACACGCGGTGACCTGTATTTTGGACGGTATCCCGAAGACTTTCATAAGTGCTAGTAACCTTTTATGTTATTTTATGTTTTTTCACACGAGCATAAATAACAAATCCAAACAAAATTGTAAAAACATTCTTCATTTTTTTCTCTAAAAGAAAATGAACCCTTGTAACCAAAGTCATTTTGACAGATTTTATCATTTTTGTTAATTTAATAGTCTCATGCGCAGCAACACATTTCCCACCGAGGATCCCCCGTACCAGTAACTGCTAACTAATAATCCTGAACCATCTGTCCCTCACTACAAACGCTAATATACTGTGTTTTAAATGATTGGGTAGTGTTCAAGCTTTGCTAATGGGATTGGCAATTATTAGGGTGCTTTCTGTCCAGTCCTCATCATTAGCTTTCACATCAAAACGATAATGTCCCTCTCTGTAGGGTTGTCTTCTTTCTGGTAGGTCTTTAATGCTGAACATGCCACCCCGTGGGTCCACTATATTTTGGGTAGAGTGTGGACAGGGAAAGTGTAGATGGTGATGGAGAGGAGTCTTTTCTCCTTTTTCCTTGCGGTGCTGTGGCTTTGTGTCGCTTTGTTTCCATTCATGGCCTGCACAGCTCTGTTCTTGCTGCGTTGATCTTCCCAAGTGTCCGCACCATCGGCTCCCAGTTGCTTCTGGAATTTTGAACTTCTTTCACACGGATCTTAATATTGTCCTTGACTCGTTGTGTTGGCCATCTGTGGTCCGCCACCTTCCTTCAGGTTGGGGTGTATAGGATCTGTTTGGGGGAGATGAAGTTGGTCCTGCTGAGTTGGTGGCTGATTAGGTGAAGGTTGTAGTAGGACCTATGATTTTAAGTCTAGACCCAGGCCCTGTATGCCTTGGCCAAGGCTAAGTTGAAGAGCCAGTCCATCACCTGTGCTCCTAGGCAAAGTTCAATATTCCGGACAAATACTCTGGGGTGACAATACTTCCTCTCTCTCTTCTCACTCACTCACGTCACATCACATCACTCACTCACTCACCTCACTCACATCACTCACTCACCACTCCCTCACGCCACACTCACTACACTCACTCACACACACCACACACACACGTTCATGTCAGCACTCAGAATGCAAGATATGCAACATCTGTGTTCTATATTGCACATGCGCCAATTATTGTTTGTCAGTCACCAGCACACAGAAAACACCACAGCTCAGCTGACTATAGGCAAAAGCTCACTACACCCCAAAAGTTTTCCGATCCACCAATCGGTAGAGTATGGTGGTACATAAAATTGTCCGACGCCTGTTCTTGGTGAAGCTTCGATCACGACGTTATAAACCTCAGTCCTTAGCCGCCTTTGTTGCCATCGTCTCTGACTCTCTGACAGAATGGCGGGGCTGAAGACGTGCCGGCCCTCCGGTTCCGACTGGATGTTTTGACATTCCTTGTCAGAGTGGGAAAATGTGCTAAGCTGTAAGTTTGCCGGTATTAATATGAGCTGGCGGTTTTGCCTGCCTTGGTTAAAGTTTGCGGTTCGTGTCAGATCCCGGTGACCCGTGGTCCAGGGCCCTGACTGTTACGCAGCCCGCATACCACCTCTCCTTCGTTCCAAACCCGTCATTTGTAAGTACAATCAATCGCGATTTGTGTCCCTTTATCTGCAGTTAGTCCATCTAGTCGTGTACCTCCATCTTAGCTGGCGAGACCTCCACCTTGCTATTATTCTGTTTTTTAATAATAACATTGAGTTTAGAGAAAACGTCACAACCGTGGCGTCCTCTGCCGATGTGACCCGCATTAGCCAAGCAATGGCTGATTCGACTCAGGAGGGGGTCTGGTGGTTGGAAAACAAGACCCACTCCTCGGCATAGGTGTAGCCCTGGAGAGTTCAGACCGCTCATCCTCTCCATCTTGCTATTAGTTTCGTTTTTTTGATTACAAATCTAGTTTAGGAGAAATTCCTCAGCGCTGTGATGTGCGCGGACACCGCTGCGTCATTTTGCTTTGAATTTCGCGGGGGATTGGCGCTTAACACCTTGGTAGTGTAATGACGTCACCTACCGCAAGAGTGCCGGAACTATCCGATTTTATTGTCCTGTGTTGATATGTCATGCCAGTGATTATGTAACGCATTTACCTGTCAGAAGGCCGGCAGAGTTGTGCCTTTTTGCCGTGTACATGTTGAAGAATGCGGATCGATGTGCGCATGCGCAACTTGGTTAATCGCCATTTAATGAACGTGTAAAGCATTATTAGCTTATTCCGAAATTTTTCTATTTGAATTATGCGGTAACTGCTACATTGCATTGTACCGTCTAAAATAATGTGGAATAACACGATAAATCACAAGAATAATAGTAAAAATACAGTTGACAATTTATTAAAACCTTATATAATAAACAGTTTAATGCTTGACATTGGCCAGGTTAGCCGTGCCTACGCTTGCCTACCCTGACTGCACGGCACTGTTAGACATAATTTAAGATACATTGCTAATCAGAAACAGGAATACTTTGTTGATCCCCCGAGGGAAACTCTATGCTAAACTCTAAATAAAGAATGAACAAAAGGAGTGACCCAGAGCTGCTACACAGCTTTGAAACTACGTTAGCAGAAGACAAAGAGCTAAACTTAACAAAAAGGATTCTCAAACAAATGTCTGTCACAATGCCTGCGACTCTAACCCATACCTCCACCCCCTCCCTCACCCCTCCCCTTACCCTTGTGATCCTATCCCCAATCCCTCCTCCCTCCCTGCTCCTCAGCAAGCCTATCCTCCTGCTTTCCATCTCCCCAGGGATATTTTCCCATCAAGGTCAGTTCAGGGTGCATACAGGGGGGCTGCAACTCGTTTCAACAGACCCCAACCACTTCAACAGAGGGGATGCTTTGTGTGCGGCGCCATGGACCACTGGAAAGCTACCTGCCCACATGCTCAACCAATGCAGAGAGGGCGA
>NC_045737.1:38287803-38287928 GCF_008692095.1 Etheostoma spectabile | reverse complement strand
GCGAGGCAGAGGACAAAGAGGGGGACACCAGCGCCCCAAACCGCACCCTTGCTCCCAGGCCAGAATCCCCTGACACAGGAAGGTGACCAGGCTCCAGGATGGTACGAGGGTATGTACTGAGGGGG
>NC_045737.1:38286535-38287793 GCF_008692095.1 Etheostoma spectabile | reverse complement strand
GGGGAAGCCACGGAGAGGTCTTTGGCAGAGCCTCTCCTTGCAGTGGAAGTAGGTGGAAAAGACTATCCCTTCTTAGTGGATTCAGGTGCTACCTGCGTTCTACTACGGCCCAGCCGGACCGTAGGTCTAACTCCTCATCTCTGTAGCAACACCCATTTGTGTTTAATGTCATGTCTGGTTTTTCTAGAGGCGCAGCCTGCAAATATGCTCTGATTTTATCCGTGCAATCTACATGGAACATGTGGATGCAGTATGTGTCAGTACTGGGTGAGTAGAAAACAATCTGAGTGTGTCTAAAATCTTTAGCAGCTACTGCAAATTTAATCATTGGGCCTAATTCCTTAGCTTGATGTTTGGAGTTTATTGCCAGAGTAATGTGGGGAACAGATTCACCTGACATCGTAAACCAGGACATTTGTTCGGGAGTGAGTTCTACCTCAGCAGCTACACCTTGGGGTCCTGCATAGATACTGGTGGATTTTAAACTCATTGTAATAGAGAATGTCATTTTCTCTGTCATAATGGAGGGTGAGGTGTGGAGGGTCAGCCGGTGGTGCATACGGACGGAGGCTGCAAATCCAGGGTTTCCATTGTAGATAGGCGGACAGGATGCCAGTGTGAGTGGGTGTCTCAGTGAACAGACGAGCCCAATAAATGTCAGCTGTTGCAGTGACATCCAGGGCAGGTGCCAACAGCCACTGCCCCCCTTCGTCCCACATCCCACAGTTCAAAACTGTCCCATCAGGAAAGTTGAGAGAAATACCTTCAGGTGAGCAGAGGATTGACACTCCCAGTTTAAAGAGCAGGTCACGTCCCAGTAGTTTTATAGGCACTTTAAGGGAGACAATAAACTGATGTGACTGCCTTGGAAACAGGAAGAGGAATTGAAACAAGCAGTTTCTGTCTTTTCCCAGAGAAGCCTACAACAGTCACAAATCGTTCTGATAGAGGTGCATTATTTGTGTCATTCAAAGTGGAGTAGGTAGCACCTAAATCCACTAAGAATGGATAGTCTTTTCCACCTACTTCCACTGCAAGGAGAGGCTCTGCCAAAGCCCTCTCCGTGGCTTCCCCTGGGCCCCCTCAGTACATACCCTCGTACCATCCTGGAGCCTGGTCACCTTCCTGTGTCAGGGGATACTGGCCTGGGAGTGGTTGGGGTCTGTTGAAACGAGTTGCAGCCCCCCCTGTATGTACCCCTGAACTGACAGACATTTGTTTCTGAGAATCTTTTTTGTTAAGTTTAGCCTTTGCTTCT
>NC_045737.1:38286117-38286525 GCF_008692095.1 Etheostoma spectabile | reverse complement strand
GTTTCAAAAGCTGTGTCAGCAGCTCTGTAGTTTCACTCCCTTTTTTGTCAGCCTTACATTTAGCAATGTCTAAATTATGTCTAACATGTTTCCGCCACACTGCATCTACACAATCATCATCTAAATCAGGATTTTCTTCCAATTTTACACACACACCTCTGATGGCAGCCCTGCAAACACCGTCTTCCTGAACCACACAGATGTATTGCCCTTTTGCTCTGGATTTCTCCTGTTTGACACAGCCTTCTGTCATAACAATCAGCTAAATACTTCACAGGTTCAACTTTGGGGTCCAACGGGGAGCTAGGTATTCCTGCGGACTGGGGCAGAGGATACATTGTCCTCATGACCTCTGCAATTCGATATAAATGGGGCATGAAAGATGTCTCATCGTCTTGGAGTTCGATT
>NC_045737.1:38284391-38286107 GCF_008692095.1 Etheostoma spectabile | reverse complement strand
TTCTTTTTCTATTGTGCGGACCTCATGTGCTCTGAAGTCTCCCAGGGCCACACCCACGCCCTGAGAGTAGGTGTCTAGTTTTTCCAACCACAGACCCCCTCCTGAATGGATGTCAGGCATTTTTTTGGCTAATGCGATCACATCGGCCAGACGCCACGGTTTGTACGTTTTCGAAGTTTGACCTGGCAGGTGTATTAACAGAGCTTGATAATGTTCAGAGTTTCCACGTATGTGTGAGCGAGTGTAGTCATGTGGTGTGTTTAAGCCATCTTTAGTGGCTGCATCTACAGGGGGCAGTACCTCTTTGTACCTGATATCTTTATTTGACACATTCCACTGCTGTGCAACTTCAATAAAGTGTCCCGCGCCTGTGTTTATCTAAACTTACCAACACGCTGCATCTAACGTAGTCCGCCGAAGCCTCGCACCACTGTGAGTTTCGTTGAATGACTTGCTGGTATCAAATGTCAAGGTGATATTTCAGACTGGAAGTACTCTGGTGATAAGAAAATTCAACTTTGCAGTACTTACAAAGCCTGTGAGCAACAAACTTTTACAATAATAAAGAAATAATAAAAACTGTGTTAACGCGCGATAAAAAAATTGTCGGCGTTAATTAATTAATTAGTTAATGTGATAATAACGCGTTAACTTGCCCAGCCCTAATAAATATATATATATATTTTTTTTTTTTCCTGAGACTACCTTCACACTAATTAGTCCATGTTAGTGCTACCCTTCGTGATCACCTCAGTGTCTCTACCTTTCACGACTCTATTTTTAGAGACGTTACCTTTCGTCTTGGACTCTTCTTCACACTAATTAAGCCGATTTAGCGCTGCCTTTCATGTCTACTTTGACACTATACATTCACACTTTTTCTTTAAAGTGCTACCCTTAGAGTCTGACTTTCTCTGACTTTTTCTGACTTTCTCTGCATTACACAACAAAATTTATCGCAATATGGTACATTCCTACAATCCAACCTCTATGTCTTGATGTCAAGATTAATCAAAATCCCTTTCTAAATTGTCAACCAGAACCAAGGACCTCACACATTCAATTTAGATTTCTCCAATATTGCAGATTTGATATAAACAGGTTCTATTTACCTTTTAGGTGGGCCCTTGGTGAATGATCAGAGTGTCCGGTTCTGGTTGTTCTGTCCAATGGAACCTCTTCCTCCTGGCTGGTTTGCCAAATATGTAGGGCTTAAATCCTGCCCTTCTAGATTCTTTCAGGAAGAAGGGTTCAAGTCCGTAGGTTGGATAAGAAAGAACGTTTATTACCATGGAATATTCCAGAGACAAGGTTACAGAGAATATGCATCCATGCTCTCCTAGTTTGTTAACTCTTTCCCTTCTGCTTGAGCTTATGTCACGGGGGGGGGGGGGGGGGGGGGCAGTTCAGTTGGTACCACGTGACATGTTCGTGTGCTGTGTTTTGTCTCCAGAAGGTTAGTGTCTAGCAGTGCTCGGCCTGCAAAATAGATACCAGGTCTCAGACTGCTACTGGAGAGGACCTCCACCCAAACACAGGATGTGTCCCTAACCACCCTCGGCCCTGCTTTTCAGATTTGACACACTCGGCAGAGCTATGGTTGGACACATTGGACCAAAACAACTTATCATAAGGTCACAGTAAACTTTATGAACTACATGCTTCTTGTTTAGAATGGAACCTACTAATCACACTGAAACCAAGCAGACTGTGTGT
>NC_045737.1:38281890-38284381 GCF_008692095.1 Etheostoma spectabile | reverse complement strand
AGCTCTTTAGCTCAAAATATAATGAACACATGTGATTAATATAATGCACTACGTGAATATAATGTATTGAGCACACGTGATATGAATGCATTTTATTCCAACGCTGGATAACTGCAGAACAGTGTAGAGTAGAGACCTGTCTTTAATACTGTGCATATATCATCAAATGTCAAAGTCTGGAATACAACCGTTAAGCTCTCGCTCAGTTGTTACACTTAATGTCCTCGTTATCAGTCCCAACTTCAACACTGTTCAAACCTGCATGAAGAAAAGTGGGTTCGTCTATTAGACTTTCATCTATATATTGTATCTTGGAGTTGGCGATACGACTAGTTAATGCTGTGAATTTGACAAGGTGTCTGCAATCACTCTAAGTGTTAACATGTAAATACTATCTAACATATAAATACTCCGGTGACCCCCCCGTGCGAAGACAGGGCTAATGGAAGAATCTGGAGAAACAGAGGCCTCAGGGACCATGATGATAACTAGTTAATATGCCGATTTAAATTCCCTAAATTGTGCTCGTGAACTGGGTCAGTTGCGGGTCTGTTGACGTTACACCTCCTCTAAGACAAACAGGCACAACAGTGGTTTCTCTGCCCTGATGACTGACTGACAGGTTTAGGTTGTTATTTCTACAGCGCCTTTCAGCAACAAGGCCATTCAGTTACATTCCTTTGCACTTAAGTTGGTTCTTCTAGTTCAATGTTGACAACATTTTAATTTTTAAAACATATGGGATCGAAAAAACTATTGTTAGGAACCGGTATTAAAACTGAGGTAACAATTCCCAGCCCTAGTAGCACAGCTCTAGGTGTCACACACCAAAAGCCTACGTAAAATAAAATGAATATTCTGGCCCAACATCATCTCCAATCAACTTCGACTCAGCCAACATGGCTACCATCATTATGAGAAGGTGTTGGAAATAGATTGGACATGTAATATGTAGCAAGAAGACATCACAAGAACTGCCCTTCACTGGACACCAGATGGCAAACGTAAAAGAGGCCGACCCGATAATGCCTGGCGCAGGAATGGCGGAGGCAAGGCAGCGTTATTTATAGAGCACATTTCAGCAACAGGGCAATTCAAAGTGCTTCACACAAAGTCAGTTAAAAAATAATAACAGGTAAAACACAAGAATAAAAGGGGGGCAACGTCCTGGGGCCTGAGCCTGCAGAAAGACTCAGTCCATGTCCAATCGGATCACTCCCCAGTGTCATTATATTGTATTGTTTGGTGTATCATACAGTAGCATCGTGTTGCATGGTTTACTGTAATGTTGTATAGTGCAACACCGCTTACATCCTCCAAAATAATCCTTTTATATCCTCTACACCTTTTTCTATTTTTCTGCTGCAGCAGCTCTCCTCCGTTTAAATGTGAGCTCCTGAGTTATGAAGTAGTACTGTTAGTAAAGTATGTTGAACCTACATTGGTCAACCAGTTTATCAGATACCAGGGTTGTTATGCAGGAGTTCCCAAATAAGACAGAGACAGACCGAGTGGAGGCGAGCTAGCTAATTATCAGAAAGAGCGAACATCAGAGGATTTCTTGGATTTCACAAGCTGGAGAACAAGGACATGATTCAGTAACAACATCCACATTAACATATTAGGATTGATAAACAACATTTTACTCTTTGGCTTTTTAGAATAAGGTGAATATGAGTTAGTTGATTCTCAGAGTTGCACTAACTGGTTAGGTTACTGTAACTCTACTTTTTCACCAAATCTCAGATCACAATCTCAAATCTCTGTTTCAGTTTTGTTTATGCTGCCAATAATTATAATACACTTAAACATTTCATTGTCTGGCTGTTTTAAACTCCGCAGCAGTCGACCGTAATTTCAGTTTTTTGGGGATGAGGACAACTTCTCCTCACCGAAAACCACTGAAACTCAAACTAAACATGTCTCGTCCAAACCTAAACACGGACAGAACCAGTCATACAACAGTTACATGGAACAACCCCAAAATTCTGTTCATGTTACCCCTCATGTTTCCAATGTTCGTTGCCCCATGTTGTCCACTGTTGTCCTCAGTGTTGCTCCCATTTGCCCCTGTTGCTTCATGTGTCCTCATGTGTTCTCACGTTGTCCCCATGTTGCCCTCATTTGTCACTCTCATGTTGTCCCCCTGTTGTCCCCATGTGTGTTCCTCTGGTGTTCCTCATGTTGCCTATATCACTGTTCTTTTTCTTTCCCAAAATACATGATTGATTCCCAACGCTCTATGCACCACATACCAGAGTCATGTCTCTTTCATTATTTGGTCTTATTATCAATTTATAGCATTTGAAAAACAATGTGAAGTTTGTTTAATGTATGAGTAAAAGTGACCATATTCCCAGTCTGTGATTACAATCAACATCCCTCCTTTATTTAGTTCAATAATTCCTAATTCTGCTGTTGTAATATCAACACTAGGTATAATTTCCTCTAACTGAGGTTTATTGACATAACTGCAAACATAAACTTTAAA
>NC_045737.1:38281746-38281865 GCF_008692095.1 Etheostoma spectabile | reverse complement strand
GGAAGACAACACGACGGTTAAACTGAACAATAACCATAAACCTCTATATGTGTGTGTGTAAAATAATTTAAGCTCTGCAGGTTAATGGATCGGACCAAACACAACTGGTGAAGTGGGTT
>NC_045737.1:38273378-38281642 GCF_008692095.1 Etheostoma spectabile | reverse complement strand
TGTTGGTTTCTCATCAGTTGGACCTGAACCACCGTGGTCCCCAGAACTCCTCTACTCCACGGCAGCTCTACCACAGCCGATGTTGTTTCTAACACAATTATCTGAAAGTACTTCGTTGTTGTCGAAGCACTTGATGCATCTGATGTTACTTTTCTCTAGGAAACAACGGAATATGTTGTTGCGACCAAATGAAGTTGTTCCAAGATTTTCAAGGGTGTTTCTAATTTCATTTACAGTAAAGTAAACATAATTGCCATTTTGATCTGTGTACCCTTCAAATCTTTGTTCTAATTATTGCACAGCGGCCAATTATGTTTGTCAGTCACAGTCAGCAACAATGAAAACACACACAGCTCAGCTGAATATGAAGGCAAAAGGCTTCACTAAACCCCAAATAGTTTCTGACTCACCAATCGGTAGATTATTTGTACATAAAATTGATCCGACGTCCTTTTCTTGTGAAGACTTCGATCACAGCGTTATAAAACTCGTCTTTACGGCGCTTTAGTTTGCATCGTCTCTGACTCTCTGACAGAATGGCGAGGGCTGGAAGACGTGCCGGCCCGGTCCGGTTCCGACTGGATGTTTTGATCCGTTTCAGGGTGGAAAATGTGCGAAGCTGTAGTTGCCGGTATTATATGAGATGGCGGTTTTTTCCTGCTTGGTTAAAGTTGGGTCGTTCAATCCCAGGGACCCGTAGGTCCAGCCGCTGAACTGTTGCGCGCGCATAGCCACATCTCTTTCAAACCCGTCAGTTGAGACGATCAGAGCGAGTTGTGGTCCCTTTAGCTGCAGTAGTCCATCTAGGCTGGCGTAGACCTCATCTTAGGCTGGCGTAGACCTCCACCTTGCTTTAGTTCTTTTTTTAATTAAATTGAGTTTAGAGAAACGTACAAACCGTGGCGTCTGGCCGATCTTGTGACCGCATTAGCCAAGAAAAATGCCTGAATATCCACTCAGGAGGGGTCTGTGGTTGGAAAAACAAGACACCTACTCTCAGGGCATAGGTGTGGCCCTGGGAGAATTCAGAGCTATCCTCTCCACTGCTTTAGTTCTTTTTTTGTGATTAAAATCTAGTTTAGAGAAATTCCTCAGCGCTTGTGATATCGGCGGACACCGCTGCTGTCATTTTGACTTTGAATTGTGGGCGGGGATTGCGCGTTACAACCGTAGCTGGTGATATGACGTCAGCTACGCAAAGGGCCAGAATATCTCGATTTAATGGTCCATGTTTGTATGTAATGCAGATGATTATTGGCAAACCAATTTACGTGCAAAGGCACGCAGAACGTTGTGCTTTTGCCGTAAATGTTGAAGAATGCAGGATCGAAGTGCGCATGCGCAACTTGGTTAATCGCTTGAATGGACGTAAGGCATTATTAGCTTATTCTACAATTTTTTCTATTTGATTATGCGTGACTGCTACATTTGTCATTGTACCGTCTAATAATTGGAATAACACATAAATCACAAGAATAAATAGTAAAAACTACAGTTACAAGGTTTATAAAACCATTATTTATAAAACATGTTTTAGCTTGAATTTTGGCAGGGTAGGCGGTGCCTAGCTTGCCTACCCTGACTGCACGTCACTGTTAGACATAATTTAGACATTGCTAATCAGAATCAGGAATACTTTGTTGCTCCCCGAGGGAAACTCTATGCTAAACTCTAAATGTAGAAATGACAAAAAGGGGAGTGAAACCACAGAGCGCTGACACAGCTTTTGAAACTACAGTTAGCAGAAGCAAAGGCTAAACTTAACAAAAAGGATTCTCAGAAACAAAATGTCTGTCACAAATGCGCTGGCTAACCCATATCCTCCCACCCCCTCAGTAAACCCCCCCCCCTTACCTTGTGATCCTATCACCAGATCCTCCTCCCTTCCCGGTCCTCAGCAAGCTATCTCTGCTTCCCATCTCCCCAGGGATAATTTTACCATCAGAGGTCAGTTCAGGAGTGCATACAGGGGGGCCGCAACTCGTTCAACGGACCCCCAACCACTTCAACAGAGGGGATGCTTTGTGGTGCCATGGACACTGGAAAGCTGACCTGCCCACAGTCACCAATGCAGAGAGGGCGAGGCAGAGGACAAAGAGGGGGACACCAGCGCCAAACCCACCTTGCTCCAAGCGAGACACCAGGCAGTATCCCCTGACACAGGAAGGGACCAGGCTCCGGATGACGAGGGATTGTACTGAGGGGGCCAAGGGGAAGCCACGAGGAGGGTCTTTGGCAGCGCCTCCTGCAGTGGAAGTAGGTGGGAAAGACTATACATTTTAGTGGATTTAGGTGCTACCTATCCACTTTGAAGACACAATAAGCACCTCTATCAGAACGATTTTGACTGTTGTAGGTTCTCTGGGGAAAAGACAGAAACTGCTTGTTCAATTCCTCTTCCTTTTCCATAGGCAGACAGACTCTGTCACATCCGTTATTGTCTCCAACTGTGCTATAAAAATTACTGGGACGTGACCTGCTCTTTAACAATGGGAGTGTCAACCTCTGCTCACCTGAAGGTATTTCTCTCAACTTTCTGATGGGACAGTTTTGAACTGTGGGATGTGGGACGAAGGGGGGCATGCAGCTGACATTTTGGGCTCGTCTGTTCACTGAGACACCCACTCACACTGGCATCCTGTCCGCCTACCTACAATGGAAACCCTGGATTTGCAGCCTCCGTCCGTATGCACCACCGGCTGACCCTCCACACCTCACCCTCCATTATGACAGAGAAAATTACCTTCTCTATTACAATGAGTTTTCTGATAACCTACGTATATATATACATATATGCCAATGTTGTTTTAAATAAAACAACGTTTGCACAAAGCGAGCCGATCCACTTTTCCATGTTGATAAGAACAATAAAATGAGAACAAATAATGGGACATAAAGAAATGACGTGACATCTAGAATAGATAAAAATGTGGAATGAATTACGAGTTAACTACGACATTAATGTGATTAAATATTTTAATCTGTTGACAGCACTAATAAAAATCTATCTGATTGTGTAATGTGTTGTTGACCAATTTTAGTTGCTCCAAGCTTATTAAGACTCTCTTTAATTTAATGTTCAGGAATGGGAATATTTTTTGCATTTTAGGTCTTCATTGGGGGGGGGCGCGCTCTGCCAGGTGAGCTGGTATTCGCCCCATTATCAGTCTGTTTTGAGATATTGGGACTGTCTGGGTTCGTACACTTGGAGAAGAGTCAGAATAGAGGACCAGAATTTATTTTACCCTCACTATATCACTAGCACACAGGTCTCTGCATGTCGAGTCCACCACTCATAACACGGTTGTCTATTTCTGTTTTATTTTTTAAATATTCATTTTACAGAATCAATTAATCTTTTTTTATCAACCGTCTGGGTCTGGGCTTGGGTCTTGGTCTGGGTCTGGGTCTGGGTCTGTCCGAGGTTTCTGCCTAAAAGGAAGTTTTTCCTCGCCACTGTCGCACTGTTGCTTGCTCTGGAGGAAACTACTAGAACTGTTGGGTCCTTTAATTAAGTTAGACAAGTATATTATTATATTATATTATTATGTAAGTATATTATAGAGTGTGGTCTAGACCTGCTCTATCTGTAAAGTGTCTCGAGATAACTCTTGTTATGAATTGATACTAAAAATAAAACTGAATTGTATATATATTTTCTTTATAAATCTTCTAACTCTGCTTGCTCATAAGTTTTCTGAGAGAAGAACATTGCTCACCTTCAGTATTGTTGCTCACAGGGTTTGTAAGTCTGAAAAACAGAAAAGACAAAAAGATTTATTCACATCATATGGAAGTTAAATCCTATTGACATTAAAACTGCCAACTATTAAATACTTAATTTTTTCCACCAACCCTGTCTCCTAAAAAAACAGTTTATGAACATCATGCTGGTTGAATTATGTTGTTATTCAGTTTAATGAATAAATTTTTTTAATATACCTGGAAACATTCACTGATACAATGTTATGTTGCGTTTCCTAAAATATGCACTCTTTTAAAACCAGTTTGTAAGCACACAACACTTGTTTAAAGGATAAGTTTAAACTTTAGTGTTTTATCTTAATTTATTTGTACCTGTTGGTTGGAAAGAAGCCGTCTTCTTCTTCTTCTGCTCGGAGTTTGCAAGTTGCAGTGAATGCAGTCTGAAGTCTGACATCTTTTATTGGAGAGGGAGACCATGGCCACGCCCTCAGTGTGGCACCATGACCTTATCTTTACATTCAAATTCTTACAACTAATATTCAACCTTTTAAACTAGGAACAAGAACTAACAGTAACAACATGGGCCGTTACTTTGGAGACTTGGCCAAAATCAGACATGTAATCACATACAGTCTGTCCCCCTTTGAGCAGAGGGCTCTCCCCAACTACTTCTCCAAGGGAATCCCCAATGTGTGGAGACAGGTCACATCCTCTTTCTTTAAAGTTGCCCCCCCCAATGACTCTCATGTACCTGACATATACCTGGGGCAACAGCGTCCCTCAGCAGGGCAAGAGGAAGCTTGCAGCTGACTTTGAGAATGACGAATGAACTCCTGCCACCTTTGTGAAAGCTCCCCTCTGTTATTAATTCAAACTCTGTAGGTTTCACCAAAGCTACAGATATATATAGTTATTGCCACTCTTCATTCTAACCCCAACCGGTCGTCAGACACTGCCTACCAAGAGCCTGGGTCTGGGTCTGTCCCAGTTTTTCCTCGCCACTGTCGCACTGTTGCTGGCTCTGGAGGAAACTACTAGAACTGTTGGGTCCTTGTAAATTATAGAGTGGTCTAGACCTGCTCTATCTGTAAATTATAGAGTGTGGTCTAGACCTGCTCTATCTGTAAAGTGTCTTGAGATAACTCTTGTTATGAATTGATACCATAAATAAAATTGAATTGAAATTGAATTAAAATGTAAGTTGTGAACAACCAGGGAGACTTCAGCATGAGAGAGAGAGAGTTTCAAGTTTTAGTTGGATTCATGTAACTGACCCCGAAAGTCCTGCATCCCACAAATCCCCCACAATGTGCACTTTCATAACTTCATTTTCACAACATCATCATATCCCTGCGCTCTCTTGAATCAACAAGGAAGGCCTGTTACAGTCGGCATCACCAGATAGATCATCTTTTATGCCTTTTGCAATGTGCCATCCATGTTTATTTAACAGTCCCTCCAGGTTTTCACAGCCTTTTTTTAGATTGTTGCGGCCCAAAATACCTGATTTCCTGGGAGCTTTTGTAAACAAAATTCCTTAAAAATTTCTTTTGTATGTTTGTTGCAATGAATTTGTGAAAAAAAGTTGTGATTTTTATATTTTCTTCTGCTAGTTCTTCAAAAACAAAAAGGAAACCTGTGTTGGGGAAATTAAAACTACTCTAGGCTGAGTTTTCTTAGGACCTGAAAATGGCAATAATCTAAATTATTGAATTAATCAAATTTGAACATATGTGTCAGTGGCTTGTTGATATTTACATTCTTAGTGGGCTGGGACACAGTCATAGGGTTTGATAAAGGACTTAAATAAATTAATAATAAATTATCAATCTCATCTTAGCTCACATAAAGACACTGCTGCTCTACATCCGTCTATGCAGTTGTTGCTGCTGATGTTTGGCTAATTATTTGGTGGATGTTAAAATATGTTGGGAAGTACTGATATCAGTACTGAAAAAAAGCAGTTTCAAAATATATCTTAAATCTTTTCCAAATTGATTTTAATCACACATAAGGCAACGGCTGGGAAGTTTTTCCCAACCGACTGTTACTTTTATGTTTTCTTCATGGCATGCATTGAGAACAGTTTGGAGTTTAGTAATAGCAGTTTAATGTTCAGACTGACAGACTTTAAACTGGTTTGCACCCCCCCCCCCACGTGTCTTTTCCTCGTTCTTCTGACATCTGTGCCCACTTCCTCGATGAGTGCTTCATGTCTCTTCTCCTCGTTTCTTCTCCACTCTGCATCCGTCCACTTTTCTGCCTTTGCCTCTGCCCCCCCCTGACCTCCGCCTGTATCCCTGTCAGCACTGACACCGACCTAAAGGCCTCTTTGTGAGGAGGGAAGTAGTAGATCATGTGAAGCAGAGCTAAGTCAGCTGTGTAGTTTTGAATTTGGGAGATTAGCAACACCGCTCATGTATCTGAAAATTCGAAAGCATTCAAATTAGTGTATGCAAAAAAATTGAAATAGACAACGTTAGCTCAGTCGGTTTTATCTTTAAAATACATTTCACAGTTGACCTGAGGATCCAAACTGTGAAATGACACAAACAGAGGAGAGTGGCTGTTGTCTCGAGGTGTGGCACCATGACCTTATCTTTACATTCAAATTCTTACAACTAATATTCAACCTTTTAAACTAGGAACAAGAACTAACCGTAACAACATGGGCCGTTACTTTGGAGACTTGGCCAAAATACAGACATGTAAATCACATACGTCTGTCCCCCTTGAGCAGAGGCTCTTCCCCAACTACTCTCCACGGAATCCCCAATGTGTGGAGACAGGTTACATCCTTCTTTCTTTAAAGTTGGTCCCCCCCCCCCCCCCCCCCCCCCATGACTTCATGGACTGGGGCAACAGCGTCCCTCAGCAGGGCAAGAGGAAGCTTGCAGCTGACTTTGAGAAGACGAATGAGTGAACTCCTGCCACCTTTGTGAAAGCTCCCCTCTGTTATTAATTCAAACTCTGTAGGTTTCACCAAACCTTCACATCAAACATCTTTATTTTGGTCAATGAATTAAAATAATATCAAAATGGTTTCTTCACAAACACACGCACACCTACGCATGCATGCAAACACACACACACACACACACACGTCAACTTGTGTATCACAGGGTCATCATCAGAAACTGTCAAGTATGGAAAGAAGATGTATGTTAGGGATGGATTGTATCAATTTTGCCTAAATTTAGTTTTTAAGAATAATTTAATCTCATTGTAGCTCACATGATGACCCTTGTTAGTGCTGTATCTGCTGCTCTGCAGCTGTTGCTGCTCATTTTGGCAAATTATTTGGTGGTTATTAAAATACAGTGTGAAGTACTGATATCAGTATCAAAAACCAGTCACCAATGAAATGGCTCCAGCAGTTTGAAATAGTTTAGATATCTTTTTCGATTTTGATGTTAATCACACACAAGTCTTGTTCAGCGTGTCGCCAGTGTGGCTTTCGTCACTTAAAATTCTGACTCAACAAACCTTTGTCACGTGACAAAGATGAGACGCTGCGTAAATACGGGTCATGTGACAATGACTATAATTAATTACATAAAAAAATACAAACAAGACAATGCGGTTCACAAAATAAAAACTGTGCTAAAATGTCTCTTCATTTCTGTTGACTAAAATGAAACGAGACAAAATGTTGTAATGTTTTTAAGTCTTGTTCAGTCACGTTATTATTACTTTGCAGTTTTTCTGTTCTCACTTTAGGGGCTGCATCAGGTCGCACTGCGCATTCACAGGCGACGTCAATTCCTCAAACCCCGCTCACCGCATTATTTAGAAGATGCAGATGCAGTGAGTGTCCCTATGGGGAGATTCTGAGGCTATTAAGCCTTCGTTAGCAACCCATTGACTCCCATTCATTTTGGCGTCACATTGACAGCGTATAACTAAACATCTGAATTGTTCATTGTTTATTTCTAAAGAAACACGACAATGTATAAAGAGCTCCATTACCTTCAACTTCCATGCAAATATATAAGAATGAAATTTTGGTTTTGTCTATACTACCAGGTCCTTATACTACTGTATAGTGACTGGGTTAAATGAAATTGCATTAGTGAAAAAGATACTAATACAATTTTCATTGACCAAAACTAGACCTCTGTAAATGTCGTCAGTTTTTGTAGATTAAAACGAGACAGAAACGAGACAAAGTACTGCTGGATAAGTTGCAGCAACACCTTCAGAATGGCACCATCTCTTCATCTGAAAATGCAAAGCATTCAAATTAATCTATGCAAACAAATGAAAAAGAAAGTGTTAACTCAGTCATTGTTATTTTTACTATGTTTAACAGGTGACTACAGGATCCAAACTGAAATGACAGCTGTAATGCAGGACCAACGTGACAAACTAATGTAAGTGCTGCACTGTTTGCTTCTCTGCATCATCTCAGGCAAATTATTGCTTAAAATATATTGAGAGGTATTTTATTTTCTCCTCCGCTCGTGCAAACTCTTCTGTTTTCCCCCTCCCCTCACACACACACACACACACACACACGCACACGCACAACACGCCACAACACCGACACACACACCCAC
>NC_045737.1:38268032-38271319 GCF_008692095.1 Etheostoma spectabile | reverse complement strand
CACACACACACACACACACACACACACACACACACACACACACACACACACATGCCAACTTGTGTATCACAGGATAACACTTTTAAGTATGGGAAGAAAATGTACGTTAGGGGTGCAAAATATATCAATTATGTTATTGTTGTTGCAACGTTATATCGAAAGTGTTGCGATAAGTACGCAATATTTTGTCTATTTTGTGGGAGCGCTGCGTCCCGTCCGGTGGCCGTGTAGCTGAGTCCTGTTTGATTTAAAGCTCAAAACGCTGTAATGATCATCGTTTTCATTGGCCTGTTACCTTGGTTACTGTGCCACTTGCACACGTCAGTGCACGTCAGCGCCCGGGTTCACTACGTGACAAACCCTATGGGGCGTACCACGTGTGTGACCGTTTCAACAGAGTGACGGTGTTTTTTATACTGTCCAACCAGTACATCTTTCTCTATATACTGTATATATACATACAGTATATATAATATACTGTCACAACACCCGTACAAATCTTTTCCTCCTTATCACATGTATAATATACATACCAGTATATAACAATAATAAATGATCCCAGAAACGCACAACCGTAACCTACCGGGATCTGGTTCGCTTACTAACCAACTGTAAAAAGAAGAAATATATGAACAACCATACGTAGATATAATAGGCGGGGTGGGGGGGTCCAACCGAGGGTACACCAATCTTATCTCTAATAATCTGATAGAAAACATACAGTAACATATATAATACTGTCCAAACCAGTACACACTTTATCTCTATAATAGGTATATATACATACAAGTAATAACTGAATATACACTGATCCAAAAAAGCCAGATACAATCTTTCTCCTCATATAGAACTAGTAATAATAACATCCATACATATAATAATCACTGGAACTAGTCCAAGACCACCAGTACAATCTTCTTCTAGTATAACTGGTATAAATATCCAAATCCTCCTAACCACTACATCAAAACTGTCCCAATATCATAGGAAAAACACACCATAACAACTCTTTCACCTATACTAATAGTGTAGAATATAATAAACATACACTTACAACAAATATATTCTACTGGTCCAAACCCCATTAAAAAAACGCGAGTACAAACAAAGCACCGGAGGCGGCGAATAATACTCGGAGTAGCAAGAGAGACAATACAGGACACGATATAATACGGGAGCCAAAGCCAGGACATCAAGGGCGACGTCAGAAACTGTAGATAGACAAGACAGTAACATATAGCCTAGACAAAGGAACTAATCCAAAAAGGACAAGGTGCAATCGGGTACGGTTCGCGAGAGTACACGAGGGAGATAACCCAGCACAGAGACAGCTAGAAGCGGCCAAAACCGTGACAAAGCGGGCGCGCCGATAATACTTCATATAGAGCAAGCATACAGAAGAGACAAGACGATCCAACCAACAGGCAGAAGCGGGCCCAGGGCCGCGATAAAGCGGGAGGCGACAGACAGACAATATACAGAACGCCTGTCCCAACCAGGACAGCTGGTGCGCAGAGACGGGGAAGAGAACAGACAGAGAAACAGAGAACAGATAGCACAACCGGGCAAAGCGGGCGCCAAGAAGACGGGAGAGAGAACGACAACCAGACAAGAAGACTGGACGAGTCCCCACCAGAGACAGCGGCGCGAGAGACGGAACAAGATAGGCAGACAGGAGCAGAAAGACAAGACGCAACCAGGAGCGCAGCCTTTCCGCAGAGAAATACGGGAGCGAATACCACTAACTCTAATATCCCTGTTCCTCTTTAACTAATCTGCATATAGTACATCTTACTCTCTAACAGTCCATACACTTCCTTCATCTCACCAGGCCACATAAATCTTAGCCCTCTATAAGACTTTGTAGCACAGCATACAGTATATATATTATAACACTGTGCCCCCACACTGCTCCCATAAACTCACATGGATCCACCATACAGCGTTCTCTATAGAACTGGTCATAGATACAGACAGTACCATAGAGAAATACTGGCCCCAAAACCAGGACCAGACCGGGCGCTATAGACTCGAGAATATACTACGACAGACAGGACAGAGATAACTGAACTACTGACAAGCCAAAAAAACCGTAATGGCCATCCGTAGTCTATCTGTCTCTATATACTGTAAATAATTACATAGCAAGTAAACATAATCATATAAACTAGTGTTTCAACACCATTACAAGAGACAAATACTTTCTCTACTATTACAGTAATATATGCAATACAGTACATATAACTAAGACACTATACCGAAGACCATGCATCCTACATCTTTCCGTCATTTCACTCTATTATACGTATATATCCCTGCATACAGTCAACTATATAATTACCTACCAAAAATCCAGTACCAGTAACATCATCTATCAAAAGCATCTCTATATAAAAGCGGTCTCTTTCTCTACATATACAGTATATAACTGTATATTACAGTAATACTGTCCAAAAACCCGTACAAAAACTTGGTCCTATGAGTTGGTCTCTTAACCTTTTGAGATTTTAGATAGACTGTCCAAAACCAGTAATTGGCCTTGTCTCGGACAACAAGCCTAAAAGGGAAAAGCGCATGGACCTCTAATATGATGCTCTATTTATCTCAAACTTAAGATACAACACCACAAAGAGTGTCCTTATTAAGAAACTTCTTTAAAAAAAGTTTTTAATAATACACTTCCCGTACAAATTATAAAAACCACACTAATATACCGGCGCTTTTATTTTAGAAAAGTATGGATTTGCATCGCTAGTAATTATGTGTCTTCCACTCCGCTGTCGTATGATATCACAGAACAAGACATACGGCCAAGCCATCTACCAGCCGGACGTTTACCTCGTTCTTTCTTCTCTTCTTCTTCTGACTAACAAACCCCTGCTGGACACAAAAAAGAAAAGTCCAAATCCGGCCACAAAAAGCCACCCTGAAATCAACCATCAATAGATCCCTAAAGTCTCCAACGGGATAAACCAGGATCCAAACGGGCCCGGATCAGGACACTGTGGGGATCTTGGGTGGGGAGATAACCCTGGGGGCTGGGAGTGTGTATCGGTTATTATAAGTTGTGCGATGCTATTCCTCACTGTGACGTAATGATCTGTCGGTGAACCGAATTATTGACTAATTGATGCATCAGATGTCTGATTTCTTGTCATGAAGTGTCACTTCCAGACTAGCAAAAACGCACCGCGCAATAAACCCAAACGGGTCGTCCTAAGACAATCGGGGACAAAAATAAACTTTTATCTTCTAACTACTACCACTACTAACTACCTATAATACTA
>NC_045737.1:38264739-38268007 GCF_008692095.1 Etheostoma spectabile | reverse complement strand
ATCCTGTATTGTGACGGGTTTGTAAAATGAAATGCCATTAGTGAAAACGATGACTAATACAATTTCAGGACCGCAGAAACTTAGGACCTCTGTCATAAGAATGTCTGTAGTCACGGTTTTGGGCTTAGTAGTAGATATTTAAACCGAATGACAGTAAACGATGACAAAGCTATGCTGGAAAAGTTTGCAGCAACCCATTCAGGAAGGCACATCTCTCATCTGAAAAGCAAGCAATGCAAATAATCTATGCAAAACAAATGAAAAAAAGAAAGTGTTAACTCAGTCATTGTTATTTTTACTATGTTTTAACAGGTGACTACAGGATCCAAACTGAAAGACTAGCTTGTTTATGCAGGCCAACGTCGACAAACAAGTAAGTGCTGCACTGTTTGCTTTCTGCATCATCTAAGGCAAAATTATGCTTAAAAAGATATTGAGGAGGTTACTTTATTTTCTCCTGGCCGCGCGTGCAAACTCTTCTGTTTTCCCCCTCCCCTCACACAACCACACACACACACACACACGCAACACGCACACGCACACCCCACGCACACCACACACACACACACACCACACACACACACCAAACTTTTGTATCACACGGTATCGAAACTGTCAGTATGTAGAGAAGATGTACTTAGGAATGGCAGATCCATACCTAAAGAATCAATTTACGCACATACTAAAACGAGACAAATCTCATCGTAGGGAACCCCAACCTAACACACTCTCTCACACACACCCACACACAGGACCACTCACACTCTCACCACACACACACAGACCACACTCACACTCTCACACACACACACAGACACATCACACTCTCACACACCACACACAGACACAATCACCTCTCACAGACACACTCAACACTCTCACACACACACACACAGAACACTCACACTCTCACACACACACAGAACACGCACACTCTCACAGCAACAATCACACACACACACACACACACCAGACACACTCACAACTCTCACACACACACCAGAACACACACACACACACCACACACCACACACACCACACGCACAGACATCACTCACACCTCTCACAACCACACAGTCACACACACACACACACACACAACAAAACACACCACAAACACACACACATGCCAACTTGTGTATCACAGGATACAATTTTAAGTTGATGAAGAAAAAATGTCGTAGGGGCAAATTGAAAAATATATACATTCTGTTATTGTGTTGCCACGGTATATCGAAAAGTGTTCGATTACGTACGCACATATTTGTCTTTATTTTGTGGGAGCGCTAGCGTCCCGTCCGGATGGCCGTGAGATAAGTCCGATCCCTTTGATGATAAAGCTCAAAAACGCCTGTAATTGATCATACGTTTTAATTTGGCCTGTGTACCCTGTTGTTACTGGGCACTGACAATCGGTCAGTGACACGATCCAGCGCACGCGCGTTCACTACGATGACAAACCCTATATGGGGCGTAACCAGCTGTGTTTGTGACCGTTGCAAACAAGAGTGACCGTGTCGTGTTTTTTATACTGTCCAACAGCTACACTTTCGTTCTCTATATACTGATATATAAACATACAGTACTATATAATCTACTGTCCAACCAGTACTATCTCTATATAACTTATATACTACAGTATTATAATATACTGTCCAAACCAGGAGTACTTTCTTCTATATACTGATATATACATACATGATTATAATATATACTGGCAAACCAGTACATCTTTCTCTAGATACTGTTATTATAAATACAGTACATCTAGAATACTGTCGTCCAACGTACAATTTCTCTATATTACGCAGTATAACATACAGTATATATAATATACTGTCCAACCTCAGTACATCTTCTCTATATACTGTATTATACATACGTACATATATCATACTGTCCAACCAGTACATCTTTCTCTATAGACTGTATATATACTTCAACATATATAATACTGTCCAACCAGTAATCTTCTCTATAACTGATATACGATATTACATACAGTACAGATTATATAATCTGTGTCAAACCGTACATCTTTCTTCTAACTACTGGATTATACATACAGTACATATATAATACTGTCAAACCAGTGACATCTTTCTTCTCATATAACTGTATATATACATGACATTACATACTATAATAGTCTATAACCAGTTACATCTTTTCTCTATAACTGTTAGATATACATACAGGAAATATAAATACGTCCAACCAGTTACATCTTTCTCTAGATACTTATGATATGACATATACAGTACATATATAATTACGTCCAACAGTACATCTTTCTTATATCTTGATATATACATACTATGCTACTAATATAATACTGGTCCAACCAGGACATCTTGCTCTATATACTGTATATATACATACAGTACATATATACTAACTATCCAACCAGTGGATCTTTCTCATATAGATGTTATATACATACAGAACATATACTAATTTACTGTTCCAACCAGTACATCTTCTCATAGTACTGTATATCGCATACAGTGACAGTATATATAACTATCCAACCAGTGCTCTTCTCTATATGTACGTGTTATATATGCCAACAGTACATATTAATACTATCAAACCAGTTGATCTTTCCTATATTACTGTTATATATACAATACCAGTATATATAATATACTGGTCCAACCAGTACATCTTTCGTCTAACGTATATTACAGACAGTATATAGATATCGACTGGTCAACCAGTTAATTTCTCATATACGTAATAATACATACCAGGTACATAGATAATACTGGCTCCACACCAGTACAATCTTTCTCTAATACTGTAATATACATACCGGTCAATATAAATACTGTCCAACCAGTAGCATCTTCTCATATTATACTGTATATATAACATACAGTACATATTATAATATGTTCCCTATACCCAGTAATCTCTTCTCTATACTACATGTATTATGATACATACAGTCCTAGATTATTATACTGGTCCAACCAGTACCATCTTTCTCTAATAACTGTAGATATAACATACAGTTACATATATAATACATGTCCAACAGTACATCTTTTCTTATATGGATATATACATACAGTACATCTATAATACTGTCCAACCAGTACATCTTTATCTAGTATACGTATATTATACCAGGTACTGGTAGTACAGATATAATTACGTTCCATACTGTCCAACCAGTACATCTTTCTCTATATACTGTATATATACATACAGTACATATATAATACTGTCCAACCAGTACATCTTTCTCTATATACTGTATATA
>NC_045737.1:38260144-38264714 GCF_008692095.1 Etheostoma spectabile | reverse complement strand
TCACTGGTTTTGTATATTATAGTACTGTCATGCTATATAATCGTATATAGAGAAAGATGCTTCTGGTTGGACAGTATTAATATATGTACGGTATGTATATATACAGTATACAGAGAAGATGTGTGCACTGGTGTGGATATAGTAAATATCTTCACTACCAGTAACCTGGTATATAATACAGTATATAGATAAAGTATGTACTGGTTGGAACAGTATTATAGATGTACTGTATGTATATATCCGATATATAGATAAAGATGTACTGTTGGACAGTTATTATATCATGTACTGTAGTTATATCTACATTATTAGAAAAATTGTACTGGTTGGACCAGTATATATATGAACTGTATGTATATAATACATATAATAGAGACAAGGATACTGGTTGTGACACAGTATTATAATATGTCTGTATTATATATACATATATAAGGAAGGTATCTGGTTGGGACAGTATTTATATGCCGTAGTATATATTACAGTATATGAGAAAGATTGACTTGGGTTGGAAGCTCAAGTTATTATGTCCTGTATGTATATCATACGTATATAGAGAATGATGTAACTGGTGACAGTATCGATTTACTACATACTGTTGTAATATACCAGTTAAGAGAAGTGGTGTACTGGTTGGACAGTATATTATATATACTGGTATTTATATAACAGTAATATAGGAAAGATGCAACTGGTTTGATAAGTATTATATATGTACGTATGGCATATATAACAGGTATCATGAGAAAAGATGGGCACTGGTTGGATAGTTATTATATCATGTACCTGTTGCATATACAGTAACTAGAGAAGAGGTACTGGTTGGACGTAAATTATGATATGTTCCTGTTATGTATATATACAGTACTATAGAGAAAGATCCTGGTTGGATATGTAGTATATATGTACTGTAGTATATATACAGTTATAGAGAGCACGATGTCTGGTTGGACCAGTATATATATATGTAGCTGTATGTATAATACAGTATATATAGAAAGATTACTGTTGACTATTGAGTATATGTACGGTATTCATATACTACAGTATATAGGAAAGATGTACTGGTTGGACAGTATTTATATGTCCTGTTGTATATATAGCCGTTATAGAGAAAGATGTCACTGGTATGGAATAGTATACTATAGTATGTATGTTAATATACATTAATATAGAAGAAAGTGCTACTGGTTTGGAAGTATTATATTGTACTGTAATGTATAATCCAGTACGAAATAGAGAGAAGATGTACGGTTTTGGACAGTATTATATATATGTACTGTATGATATACCAGTTATACGAAGAAAGATTTGGTTGGACAGTATTTATATGTCTGATGTATAATATACAGTTCTATAAGAAAGATGTACTGGTTGGACAGTATATATATGTACTGTATGTATATATACAGTATCATAGAGAAAGATGTACTGGTTGGACAGTATATTATATATAACTGTATGTTAATGAGTATATAAGAGAAAATTGTACGTTGGACAGGACATGTATTCTAATGTACTGTATATATATTACAGTATATAGAAGAAAGATTGTACTGTTTTGACAGTATATTTATAATCATGTATGTATATATCCATATATAGACGAAGTACCTCTGTTGGACAGTATATTATATATACTGTAGAGTATATACTTATATAGAGAACGATGTACTGGTTGGATAGTAATTATATAGTACTTTTGCATTATATACAGTATATAGGAAAGGATGCACTGGTTGGATAGGTATTTAATCTGTACTGTATGCATATATTACAGTATATAGAGAAGAGTGTACTGGGTTGGACAGTATTAATATTGTACTGTAGTATATAATACAGTCTATAGAGAAAATGTACTGGTTGGGATAGTAGTATGATATGTACTGTATGTAATAATATCAACCAGTATAAATAGAGAAGATGCCTGGGTGGATGTATAATATATTTCTGTATGTATATAGACAGTAATAAGAAAGATGTACTGGTGGACAGTATTATAGTGTACTGTATTTATATTCCAGTATAATAGAAGAAAATGTACTGGTTTGACAGTATTATTATGTACTGTAGGTATATATACAGTAATATAGAGAAAGATGTACGGTTGGACAGTATTATATATGTACTTTCGTATCTATACAGTATATAGAGAAAGATTTACTGGTTGACAGTATTATATAGGTACTGGAGTGTATATAGACAGTATATAGGAAAGAATGGTACTGGTTGGACCGTATATTTATATACTGTAGTAGATATACAGGATATAGAGAAAGATGTACTGTTGGACAGTATTATATATGTACTGTATGTATATATACAGTATATCAGAAAGATGTACTGGTTTGTACAGTAGAATTATATATACTGTATTATAGATACAGTATGATAGATAAAGATGTACTGTTGACAGTATATTATATATCTGTATGTATATATACAGTATATAGATAAGATGTCACTGTTGGCAGTATATTATATATACTGTATGTATTCTACATTATAATAGAGAAAGATGTACTGGTTGGACAGTATATTATAGTATACTGTATGTATATATTCCAGTATAATTAAGGAAAGATGTACTGGGTTGGACAGTAATTATATATACTGTCTTATATAGACAGTATAATAGAGGAAAATTACTGGTTTGGACAGTATAAAAACGACGTCACTCTGTTTGAAACGGCACATGGCACGTGGTACGCCCCCTGATGGTTGGTCACGTATGACCCGGGCGCTTACGTGCACTGACTTGGCCAGTGGCACAGAACCAAGGTAACAGGCCAATGAAAACGATGATCATTACAGCGTTTTTGAGCTTTAAATCAACAGGACTCAGCTACAGCGGCCACCCGGACGGACGCAGCAGGCTCCCACCAAATATACAACATATTGCGTACTTATCGCAACACTTTCTATATACTTTGCTACAACAGACTAATTTGATATTTTGCACCCCTAACGTCATTTTCTTTCCATACTTAAGTGGTATCCTGTTATCACCAGTTGGCCTGTGTGGTGTTGTGTGTGTGTGGTGTGTGTGGGGGGTGGTTGTGTGTGTGTGTGTGTGACTGTGTGTGTGTGTGAAGTGTGAGTGGTGTCTGTGGCGTTGTGTGGTGTTGTGGTGTGTTGTGTGTGGTGCGTTTGTGTGTTTGAGAGTGTAGTTTGTCGTGTGTGTGTTGTGTTTTGAGGGTTATTCTGTGAAGGAGTGTGAGTGTGGTCTGTGCTGTGTGTGAGAGTGTTAGTGTGTCCATGATGTTGTTTGTGAGCTGTGAGTGTGTCTGTGATGGGTTCATTTGTGTTTAGGGTTCTATGTATGAGCTGGGTAGTGGGGATAGTGAGAAGTGTATTCGCGTGTTACCTGTGCAATTGCGTTCCGTTTCGATTTGGATGGTCGTAAGATGTGGACAGGAAGTGTTGAGTGTTGGTACATTTGAATGGAGGGTGTGGGTGTGGACGAGGGTGTGAGTGTGGATTTCAGTTGTTGGGGGGTGGTCTTTGAAGTCGTCATGGGGGTTCGTCGGATGTGTGGTTTGCGGGTGGGGTTACCTAATAGCTATTGAGGGGTCAGGTTTTTTTAGTCTCTAAATTGGATTTCTTTTAGGGGATGATCTGCCCATTCCTAATGTACATCTTCTCTACAACAGCCGTTCTGATCCCCTGTGATACCAAAGTTGGTGTGTGTGTGTGTGTGTTTTGGTGCGTGTTTGTGTGTGGCGTGTGCGTGGGTGTGTGGTTGTGTGTGTGCGGGGGGGGAAAACAAAGAGGTTGCACGAGCGGAGGATAAATAAAATACCTCTCAATATATTTAGCAATACTTGCCTGAGATGATGCAAGAGCAACAGGCAGCACTTACATCTTTTTTTTTGTCACTTGGTCCTTGCTTACAGCTGCTTTCAGTTTGGAGTCCTGTAGTCACCTGTTAAACAATAGTAAAAATAACAATGACTGAGTTAACACTTTCCTTTTTTCATTTGTTTGCATGATTAATTTGAATGCTTTGCATTTTCCGAGGAAGAATGTGCCATTCTGGAATGGGGAAAAAAAGTGTAAAAAAAAAAAAAAAACGGGGCCACGGGGGGCAGGGGGCAGAAGTCTTTCTCTATATACTGTATATATGCATACAGTACATATATAATACTATCCAACCAGTACATCTCCTATTCTCTTTCTCTATATACAGTATATACTGTATATTATACTGTCCAACCAGTACAACTTGTCCTTTTGTCTTTATTTATATATTTTATACTGTCCAACCAGTATTGGCATTGTACTGGACAACAAGCTTAAATGGGACTCATGGACCTGGATCTTTTGCAAACTAAGACACGACAAAGAGTGTACTTATTAAAGAAACTTCTTTAAAAATGTTTTATACTGCTTTTTATTGAAAGTGTTTTGCTGTATTGTCTTCTTGTTCAGCCAGCCATCTACGCGTCGTTTCTGCTAATCCCTTCTGACCAAAAACAAATCCAAATTCTCCACAAAAGCCTGAAATCAGCCATTAATAGATGTCTAAATGTCCAACGGGCCCGGTCATACCTGGGGGGGGGGGGTGTAT
>NC_045737.1:38259048-38260134 GCF_008692095.1 Etheostoma spectabile | reverse complement strand
AGTGTGCGATGCATATTCTTCATGTTATGTCTGTCGGTGACCGATGTATGGACTATTTGATTGTATCATATGTCTGATTTCTTGTCATGAAGTGTCTTCAGACTGCACCGCAAACCCAACTGTCCTACGGGGACAATAAAGTTATCTACTACTACTACTACTACTACTACTGCTACTACTACTACTACTACTACTATTAAATACTGCTGGATAAGTTGTACTTTGAATTTGGGAGGTTATCAACTACTTCAGTATTGCCTCACGTCTTTATCTGAACATTTTAAAGTCAAATTCATTCATGCAAAAATTCTCAGCTCAGTCAGTGTTATCTTTAAAATATGTTAAACAGTTTGACTTGAGGATCCAGTACAGCAGAGGCTGATGGGAACGTCAGTAGTGAAGCATGTACGGTATATGGTCATAAACCTAGAGTATTGTAATTTTTTTGTCCTGATGATGCTGCGAGATGACAGGGGGGGATCATTAAAGTTGGTACAATTCCTCCTTTGAACTGTATTTGATGGAAGTCCATCTAATAGTATATATAATAATATACTTTAGTAGAGACGTTTCACTCAAAACCACAAATGTTAACCTCATGGTGGCGATGGCATGGATGAAACTATTGAGTGTAATGTCAGACAAAGGTCATTAATGTTTGGTTGGACCATGAAAACAACAATTGATGGGAAGAAAGGGCAAGAGAAGACCAAAACATGACAACTAACTTGCATTATGTGATAATAATTATTAGCCAAAACAAGGTTGCTGCATGCAAACTGATAAGATGATCACAGTGAGCCTGCTGCAGGACAGAATGGGTTGGTTCTGATCTGATTGATTAATTCTGTTGCAGCAAATCTTTTCTTCATTAAAACTAAGAAAATAGTAAACTCATTAAATCAGGATCATACTTGCAAACTTTTTCTGTTATTGTTTAATAGTCACTACTGCCCCAAAGTGCTGTACAAATATAGATAACATCAGATAAAAGCATGATATATAACCGGAAAAACACATCTAAAACAGAAAAAGCCAAAAACAATTAAAAAAAACAGACAACAGATAAAAACTTTGCTCAAATCA
>NC_045737.1:38258529-38259038 GCF_008692095.1 Etheostoma spectabile | reverse complement strand
AATGTCACAGCTCAGCTTATGTTAAAAGCCTGTGCAGAAAGATGAGTTTTTAAAAGTGATTTAAAGCTCTAAATAGAGGTAGTATAGATTAAAGCAGGGGTCTTCAACAGGGGGTCCGCGACCCCTAGGGGGTCCGCGGAGGTACTAAGCTGGGGGTCAAGCAGAAAGTGTTTGTTGATTCTACTATTTTTTTATATTCCCCTCCCCCCCCCCCCCCTGCAATTTTTCCCACTAATTGAAATGTCTTTAAATCCACATTAACATGAACTCAACACACTGTAGTAAACAGATAAATGGAGGCAGAAGATGTCTCTCAGTCATCAATGCACACATGGCACTGTAGGACCAGTTTGATATAACACAATGTTATACTATATATATAATTAGGGGGTCCCCGCTCCATCTCGCCATCAGTTTGGGGGTCCTTGGCTTGGAAAACGTTGAAGACCCCTGTATTAAAGAATATCAAAATAATCAAAAAATATTTTAGAGGAAAAGGCTCAAAAAGG
>NC_045737.1:38257932-38258519 GCF_008692095.1 Etheostoma spectabile | reverse complement strand
AAATACCAAAAGTGGACACCAGAAAAGGGTTTTTGTAAAGATTTCTCTTGTCCCGCTTGAACTTTTTAAATCTAGTATAGGTATAGTGACACTTTGGGGTAACTGGGGCCCCTCCAGACGTCTGTGCACGCCCCTGGTCCAGTGCACGTGTTTCCATTTGATGCTGTTATTGTTTTTTATGTTGCAGTGACCACATTGGTACATTGGTACACCTCTCCACTTCCTCCATGCCCTGGTGTCTCGTAGCGTGGCTCGTCTTTGTGCCTCCTGGAGTGTTTAACTTCTGTTTGCCTTTAGTCTTTCTAGTTTTTATTGTTAGTTTATTGTTATGCAGGAGTTCCCAAATAAGACAGAGACAGACCAGAGAGGATGCTGAGCTAAGCTTTAATCAGAAAGAGCAGAACATCAGAGGATTCACTTTGATTTACACAAGTCTGGAGAACAAGGACCTGATTCATGTAAACACATCCACATTTAACATTATTAGTATTTGATAAACAACATTTTTACTCTTTGGCTTTTTGGACCAGGGTAGAACATGTGTAGTTTGATTCTCAGAGTTACACTAACTGGTTAGGTTACTGTAA
>NC_045737.1:38255520-38257922 GCF_008692095.1 Etheostoma spectabile | reverse complement strand
TCACCAAATCTCAGTTCACAATCTCTTTTTCAGTTTTGTTTATGCTGGCAAAACATTTCATTGTCTGGCTGTTATAAACTCTGCAGCAGTCTACCGTGTTTCAGTTTTTTATTTGGATAGGACAGAAACTTCCTCCTCACCTAAAACCACTGAGTGTCCTTGAAGGACATGATTCTATGAAATTGATTTGCGTCAAATTGTAGCGGTAAATATCTCAGGACACTTTACAGATTTACAGAGTAAGTCTAGACAACACTCTAATTTAAAGAGTGGGGATGCAACGAATCCAGATTTTATGGGTTATGGCCGAACACCGAATCCACCGGTTAAGATTCGGCCGAATCCTCCTCCCATCCTCAGTCCATTACCACAGTAACCCCATTAATGAACAACTTAATGTTAAATTCACACCCTCTTTTCACATCGTAGGAAAACACATCGCTATTGCCAGATGAGGGACAGTTTTGTTTGGCAGATTTTGGCTAACCGGTGTACGATGAAGGCATGTTGGCACTGCAGGGAGACTCGTTTACCGAGAGAACAGCTTTGCCGTACCTGAAGTTGCTGCATTTTGGCTTCATGCACAACTCGTATTCTCATAGTAGAAGCGTAGGATTTGGTGGGAAAATATTCTAATGTTTGGCAGAAACCCAACCCCGTTAAAAAGCCCAATATTCAGCCTATTCCCAATCCTGGATTTGGTGCTTCTGTATTAAAGAGACTCGACCTTTAAGAGCAGGCATTTGGTAATTCAAAACAGTTAAATGGAATAATAACAAAAATCAGTCCGTGTTAAGGTAACCAATCACTTAAAACCTTGTGTGCAGGAAGATGTTGGTAAATGAACTAAAGAAAACTTGTGAAATGTGTCTGTGTCCGCAGCGTGTCGCTTTATTTAGCTTGTACTGTAGTTTAAATGCGAAAGCACATCGTTAGGCATACAGCAATCAATTTCTTTAAATGTTATTTCCCTAGGATCCAGTTGTGTTTTGGGTTTGTTTCCCGTCAGCTGGGCCTAAAACAGTGGCAACTCGACCACAGCCCCAGCTGGGTTTTACACGTTTATGCCTCGTTAATCTACACAACCTTCAACAGGTTCTGTAGATTTATTGCTGAAGCACTTGATGCATTGGAATTGACCGTTGTAGTAGTCACAACGGAATATGTTTTCGCGACAAAATTTAGTTTTTCCAAGATATTTAAGTATGTCTTTAAACTCTTTTTCTTCATTGTTATATAATTTGGAAAACACAAAGACACGTTCTACCCATTGGTCATTGGGAATGTTATTAATCTTGTCCAAGATATTAAACTTATGGTTTGGGTTTGCACACTTCTTGCCACATGGAGAAAGGTAAGAATAGAAGACCAGAGTTTTATCCTCACTACTTTTAGCTAAAAGTTGCATGTGTTCCAGTACTCGTGCCTCTGCATGCTCAGTAAATATGTGTTTATCTTTTGTAGATTCCTTTAGAGGTATTGCTTCAACCATATTTTTACTTTCATACACTTCCTTGTTTTTAACCTTCGTTTTCACTGTGTCAGGATTGTCATCGTTGAAGAGTTCTTGGAGCTTCATCAGGTTCTGGTTCACTGGGATGTTTACAGCCAGACTGAACTGTTGGTTTTCTATGAAGTACCTGTCAAAAAAACACAAAGAGTTACCTTTTGCCAGGGTATAAGTACAGATCCAAAGTTTGATGCATGGAGATGCATATTCATAGTAGAAGAATAAATATTCTTCTACTATGAACTTATCTTTCTTTGAAATTCTTTATTTTCAAACAAACTGACTTATTAAGTATATACGTGGCACGTGGATTGATTGATGGATTGATTGATGAGTCAATGCATTTAAAGGCTCCATTTTAGTTTAAACAACATTAATTATAGCTGGAACCTCTTCCATAATGCAATACCTCAAATGTTGAAATGATTCATGAACATAAACTCCCAGGGAACTAGATTTCAACATCTGAGTTAATGTTATTAATATTAAAACAGATTTCAGTCTTCATCTGTTGTTGATTGAAACCTTGTGGTGACTCATCAGCTTTAATCATCAATAACATTTTTTTAAACAATACTGAACTAGTTTCATCAACTAGCAAAAAAAATGTGACTCACTTGTTCCTGATGTATTGTACAATTTTTGTGACCCTATTCTGATCCATAGCCTCGGTGTGTCCAGCAGACAGGCTGAAGACCAGCACCAAGACCATCCAGCACAGACCAGCCATCTGCACACAGACCAGGTTATTAACAGTTATGAACATGAAAGTCAAAAGTTTTCCTTCTGTACATGGCCACTGTTGGAATTTAAAATGTTATATGTGCTTAAACATTGTGTGTGATTTGCATCATACATTCAAGCCAAAAGGTAAAAGCATTATTTCAGCATA
>NC_045737.1:38255392-38255510 GCF_008692095.1 Etheostoma spectabile | reverse complement strand
TGTTGGTCATGCATTAAGTTTGTTGTTATTAGTATATAGTTTGTTGTTTGTTGTTTGTTGTTTGTTACATTAAGTTGTTTTGCAATACTTCTGTTCTATAACATAAGATGTTCTGGTA
>NC_045737.1:38255265-38255382 GCF_008692095.1 Etheostoma spectabile | reverse complement strand
GTTATAATCCAGCTCTCCTAAATGTGTCAGAAGTTGAATTGATTGTTAGAGACGCTTCCTGAATCTGGTTCCAGTCCCTCTTTCACCCCCACTGATCTTTTCCTGAACTGAGGGTCA
>NC_045737.1:38255107-38255255 GCF_008692095.1 Etheostoma spectabile | reverse complement strand
GTCACATTCCAACTGAAAGATAACGAATAAACACACACACACACACACACACACACCACTGTGGCCAAGAGACCCCCCGCCCCCCCTTTGTGAGTAAGACCAGGGGTCCAAGATCCAGAGAGTCAGACAAAGGAAGGGGAGAGCTGCG
>NC_045737.1:38253707-38255097 GCF_008692095.1 Etheostoma spectabile | reverse complement strand
AGGTAACTTTGACTCAGGATATCCTAATGTAATAAAAGGATTCACACATCAACATCTGAGATTCTGACTACTAATTGAATGAACCCTGAGACCGGAGCAGGATTTAGCTCCAACACCACTTCTTTATGCACCCTTTAATTTATTAATTATTTAATTATTTGACATGTTATGAAATAAGAATCTTTGAAATAAACACGTTGAAATTAAGTCACTGAAAGGCCTTAACATACATAACATACTTCACTTCTATCTGAGAATTAATTATTAACATTTAGGAAAAAAGAGAAAAGCCAGAGTTCAACAGAGAGCATTCATCTAGAGTATCTAGAGATACATACAGTACATACGCAATGTAATACATTTATATAGTTTATAAATCTTCACATTTCTGCAAGCTTATGTTCTGCTCGCTCATAGGTTTTTCTGAGAGAAGATTGCTCACCTTCAGTATCGCTGCTTACAGGGTTTCTCAATCTAAAATACAGAAAAGACAAAAAAGATTGCTTTATTCACATCATGTGGAAGTTACTTGTCCACAAGGGCAGTGATTTCCCTCAGTGTGTGGAAGACTTGAAAGAAAGAAGGAAGAATATTTTACATTTTTAGGTATTTTTTAGGTATGAAAACCTCACTTTGCCCATAGGTTTTGGGTTTTTATGTGGATTTTTTTAGTGTCTCTGTGTATCTTTTTGGTCATTTAACGTCTCTTTGCAGTCGGGTTGCATCCCTTTGTGGTAGTTTTGTGTTTGATTTCACATCATTGCGAACTGTTATCATCACCATATCTGTGTCTTAATATGTTTGAAAAGCTAGAGCAGATCATAAATAAAACAAACACTCTGTACCTCATCATCACCGGGAGAAACCTGCCCAAGGGGAAATCCTTTGTCATGGACACAGCACGCTTACAGAAATACAAAAGTACAAACACAACAGACTGACGTGCAAAGTGCCCACGAAGAAAGTCATTCAGATGCGATTACAAAACAGGATTTTGAAAGTGTTGTTTTTGGGGCCGGGACATCTCTGCAGCACCACAACACAGAATTCAGAGTGACTGATAGAAATCCTGCAGGAAGACTCAGCTCAGTTTGGGCCAGTTCTCATTAATATTCAACGAGCTGAGCTGCTTGACTCTGATTGGCTAACAGCTAGCCAATGACTAGTTAAGACCACCTTAGTCGAGTCCAAGACAAGTCCAAGACCAAGACTAGTCGAGTCCAAAAAGGTTTGAGTCCAGTTTGTGCCAGAATTAGCCAAAAAAGGCTATTTTACACCTGCTGTCCCTGGACAGGTCGGACAAGGTCACACCTAAAAAGATAAAAAAAATTATAATACTACATACAGAGTCCAAAAAGGTTTGAGTCCGAGTCAAGACCGAGTCCAGGAC
>NC_045737.1:38253559-38253697 GCF_008692095.1 Etheostoma spectabile | reverse complement strand
GTCTTATGCATGACAGTATCAAGACAATCATTTTCCCTCCAATATTATCATCAACATAACAAAGACACCTGGACTCGGTCCAGACCAAAAGCCACATCTGGCAACGCCAGTGGCCGAGACCGAGACAAGTCCGAGTCC
>NC_045737.1:38253186-38253549 GCF_008692095.1 Etheostoma spectabile | reverse complement strand
AGCGAGTCCGAGACCATGGAAAAACGGTCTCGAGTCCGGACTCGAGTCCAAGACCGGACTTGAGTACTACAGCCCTGCTATCAACATCCTTTACCCCATGCAACCGGGCGAGCTCATGAATAGCAACAAGCTCCTTTAACACTCCTTCAATCATAGACAACTTCACTGTCATTTTACACTGAAATATCTCGTATACAAATTCCTCACATTTAACAACATAATCTGTGGCGTTCCTTTGTGGTGTAACTTACCTTTTCTGGTGGAGTAAGATGTTCAATGAGATCTGTGGTGGTCCTGAGTCAGGAGGCGAGGTGTTGCTGCAGTGAAGACGTCAGGAGGACGGCTCGTTTTTATAGAGGAGCC
>NC_045737.1:38251969-38253176 GCF_008692095.1 Etheostoma spectabile | reverse complement strand
GTCATACCTTCAACGTGGCACCATGCCCTTATTTTCAGTATTTAGAGTTCCTCTTTTGCATTTTCTCAGGAATGAGGAAGTTACAGTGACGCTGCAGCATAGAAATACATGACAAGTAAAACAAAATCACCCAAAATGAACAGCAAATGTTCTAAATGTTAGTCTCAGTGAATTCTTGTGATACATTTATTCACTGATTCTTTAATTTTTATTCAGGTTTAACTGCAATGGTTTATAAAAAACACTATGACCCCCCCCAGACCTCTCAGGTGGTCTGAGACTGGTCTGCTGCTACACTGTGACCCCCACCCCCACCCAAGACCCCCTAAGGTAATCTGGGACAAGGTCTGCTGACACTGTGACACCCCAGACCCTCAGGTCATTTGGGACAGGTAGGTGTACACTATGACCCCCCCCCAGACCTCTCAGGTGGTCTTATACAGGTCTGCTGCTACACTATGACCCCCCCCAGACCTTCTAGTCATCGGGACAGGTCTCACTGTCACTGTGACACCCAGACCTCTCAGGTGGTATGGGACAGGTCTGTTGCTACACTATGACCCCCACACCCCACAGACCTCTCAGGTTATCTGGGCAGGTCTGCTGCTACACTATGACACCCCCAGACCACTCAGTGGTCGATGACAGGTCTGTTGATACACTATGACCCCCCCCCCCACAACTCTCAGGTAGTCTGATACAGGTCTGTTGTACACTATGACCCCCCAGACCCTATCAGGTGGTCTGGGACAGGCTGCTGTACACTATGACCCCCCCAGACCTCTCAGGTCAGTGGGACAAGTCTCTATACACTATGACCCCCAGACATCTCAGGTGGTCTGGGACAGGTCTACTTCTGTCCCCAGAGTCAGAACTAAACAGGGGGGCAGGGTTCAGTGTCTATGCTCCTCATATCTGGAATAACCTCCAGAAACCTGCAGATCCGCGGTACTCTCCGTCTTTAATCAAGATGCACGACTTTTCTTTTTGATGCTGCCTTTCTTTAAATGACTGCTCATTTCTTCAATGTTTAATTTCTTATGCTGCACTGTAACTTTTATTGTTGAGTTTTATGTGTCTTAATGTTTTTATTTTTTACTGTCTTGTGTTTTATCGTTTTTTTATTGTTTAACTTCTTGTGATGAATTTTGTTGAGGAAAAGGAATAAGTGTCAAGGTTGTGTAATACAGAGAAAGAGAGACTCAAA
>NC_045737.1:38251867-38251959 GCF_008692095.1 Etheostoma spectabile | reverse complement strand
TTAAAGAAAAAGTGTGAATGTGTAGTGTCGAAAGACCTGAAAATCGAGCAAAGACGGTCGTTGAGTAGCCACGAAAGGCAGCGCTAGATCGG
>NC_045737.1:38251646-38251857 GCF_008692095.1 Etheostoma spectabile | reverse complement strand
GTGAGAAGAAGAGTCCAAGGAGACGAGAGGTAACGTCTCTAAAAGTAGAGTCGTGAAGGGTAGAGACACTGAGGGTTAGGGGGTTAGGGTAGAAACGTAACGCCCTGGATGGGCGCCGCGAGGGGCACGGGCACAAGGGGACCACCGCTGTGCATATGTATGTATACACCATGTATACAGGGTGTATATGTATGTATACATGATACATGTG
>NC_045737.1:38246658-38251621 GCF_008692095.1 Etheostoma spectabile | reverse complement strand
TGAAACCAGAGGTAAAGGGGTAGGGGTGAAAACATCCCCCTATGAATGGAACAAACCACGTTGGTGACATCACCATGCATATTGATCACAAACCTCCAAGAGCCGTCTCTGCTGTTGAATGTCATAGGTTTGGACAACAGTGTCCAATTATGGAATTAACTATTTATACTATTGTAAGAAGTTTCACTAGTTGGAGTGCAGAGGCAGATGTTCTTATCTGGGAGTACTTAGGTCTGTGTTGTCAATACAAATGGTGTATACACAGTATCATGTAATCCCATACATAGACACCCTGTATACAGTGTGTATACATACATATGCACAGCTGTGGTCACCCTGTGCCTCTTGCCCCTCGCGGCGCCCATACCAGGCGTTACGATTTCTAACCCTCTAACCCCCTAACTCCTCAGTGTCTTCTACCCTTCACCTACTCTAACTTTTAGAACGTTACATTTCTCGTCTCCTTTGGACTCTTTCTTCTCACTAATTAAGCCGATCAGCGCTGCCCTTTGCGTGCTACTCAAGACCGTCTTGCTGATTTTCAGTGTCTTCCGACACTACATCCTTCCACTTTATTTCTTTAAAGTGTGACCTTTTGTCCCTCTTTCTCTGTATTCAACCACCTTGACACTTATTTGTATGACTTAAAAAAAATAAATATAATTTATTTTTATATTATTGATATATATTATAAATGCCTTCCTCAACCAAAATCATCACAAGAAGTACAAACAATAAAAAAAAAACATAAAACACAACTGAACAGTAAAAAATCTAAAAACATTAAGACACTAAAACTCAACAATAAAAGTTACCGCCTGCAGCAACAAGAAATTAAAAACATTGAGACATGAGCTAGCATTCATTTAAATAAAGGCATCAGAAAGAAACAGTCCTTCGCCTTGATTTAAAAACCCTTGATAGGAGCATGCGGATCTTCAGGTTCTGGGAGGTTATTCATCTATGAGGACATAGAAACTGAACCCTGCCACCCCCTTGTAGTTCTGACTCGGGGGACAAGAACGTAACGCTGTCCCAACACACCTGAGAGGTCTGGTGGGTCATATATTGTAGTAGTAGCACTTTGTCCCAGACAGACCTGAGAGGTCTGGAGGGGGTCATAGTGACAACGCAGCCTGTCACCAGACCACCATATGAGATGTTACCTGGGGTGTCATAGTGTAGCAACAGACCTTGTATCAGAATACTACCTTACGGGATTCTGGGGGGGGGGGTCATAGTGGTTAGCAACAAGACCTGTATCAGACCACCTGATGGTGGTCTGGGGGGGTCTAATAGTGTAGCGCAGACCTGTCCGAATAAACCTGAGAAAAGGTCCTGGGGGGGGGGGGGGGGGGTCCATAGTGCGGTAGCAACATACCTTGTCAGACCAACCTGATCAAGGTCCTAGGGGGGGGTCCATATTGTATCATTAAGACCTGTCCCCCGCTGTACCTGATGAGGTTCTGGGGGGGGGGGGGGGGGGGGGGGGTGGGGGAAGAAGTGGCAAAACTGAGGAAGGAATGAGGGGGGGTCATTGTACGACTGACCTATGTCTAATGAAACCCACTGAGAGGTCTTGGGGGGGGGTGGGGGGCTGGGGGGGGCTTGGGGGGGGAATGGGGGGGGGGGGAGGGGGGGGGGGTGGTCATCAGTGTAGCTAACAAACCTGTCCCAGATGACCTGAGGAGGTCATGATTTGTCACCGTGTTAACACAATAGCAAGACCTGATCCCAGATGACCTAGAGAATGGTCAATTGGGTGGGGGGGGGTGAGGGGGGGGGGATGGGGGTGAGTGGGGGGGGGGGGGTTCACGAGTGTAGCACACCATCAGCCCAGTTTTATCCACAAAAGACCACCTGAGAGGTCCGGGGGGTAATAAATCTTGTTTTTTATAAACCATTTAGTGCAGTTACACCTGAATAACAATGTAAACAATCGGGAAATATAATTGTATCACCACGAATTCACTGAGAACAACATTTGCAAACCATTTTGCTGTTCATATATTTGGGGTTATTTTGTTTTAACATTGTCAATGTATTTCTCTGCTGCCAGTTTGCCGCGAGGTCACTGTATACTTCCTCATTAATGAAAATTCTATTTCATAATGATATCATGGAATAAATTATGACAATCAAAACAAAAAACCAAACTAAAAACCGAAACCACAAAAAAAAAAAAAAATTTTCATCAATAATATATTATAATAAGATTGTCCTAGAAAAGAAATGCAAAAGAGGAACTCTAAATAACTGAAAAAATAAGCATATTTCTTGGGGTGGCCCGTTGAGAGTATGACACGGTTCTCAGGTCAGCTCACGCTATAAAACACGCGCCGTAAAACAAAAACACGGCCGTCCTCCACTGACGTTATGATAAATGACGCGTTCTATTCAACTTCCACCTTCACTCATTCATCACTTGCAAATCATCAACAAACACCCGAATATCCACAGCCAAAACAAAAATACAACACCTAACAGCTAAGCACAACTATAGTACCTCCCCACTCATTCGCCTCCCCGGTCCTTTTCCGCCCGACCTCACAGAATCTCATTGCACATCTTAACTTTAAAAACTTAGAAACTCCAACACATCAGAAAAGGTAAGTTAACACCAAACACAACTATCATAAGGAGCGCCAACAGCTTATTTTGTTAAATGTTACATGTAGAATTTGTATACGAGATAATTTCAGTGTACAAATGCCCGAGTGAAGTTACCTGTCCTATGATTGAAAGGGTGGTCAACCGTGGGCTTTGTTGCTATTTCTGAGCTCAGCCCATGCAATATAAAAAGTTTGCATGGGGTAAAGGATGGTTGATAGCAGGGCGTAGTACTCAAGTCCGGTCCTATGGCCTCACGAGTCCGGACCGTATCTGTCCGAGAAAAAAAGAAACGCCAGTTTTTTTCCATGTCTCGGGAAACTTAATCGCTAGTATTTGGACGTAAATGTCTTTTTCTGGGAACTTTTTTCTCACGGATGTCTCATCGGCCACTACATGGCTTGTTTGTTGTATTTGCCAGATGTGGCTTGTTTTTTTCTGTCTGTGGAGACTGGAACCTGAGTCCGATTGTGTTCCTTTTTAATGATTGATGAATAATATTGGAGGGAAAATGAATTGCGTCTCTTGGAATACTTGTCATGCATAGACCTTTTTTTTTTTTAGCTTTTTTTTTTTGGTACTCCTAGTAACATCATCTGGGTTTCTTGACTCGTACACCAGTGATTCAAAATAATATGTAAATTATTAGATGATAATAAGTTTTTACACAAAACACCTGTTTTTTGGACTTCTGAATGTGGACTCTGAATGTCTTTAATATATATTTTTTTAATATATCTTTTTAGGTGTGACCCTTTGTCCGAAAAATCTCCTGTCCCGGATGTGCCGACCGATACCTGTGTGGTCCTGGACAGCAGTGTGTAACCATAGCCTTATTTTTTTTGGCTAATTCTGGCACACAAAAAATAACTGGACTCAAAGCCTTTTTTGGACTCAGACGTATTACTATTTTGGTCTTGGACTTGTCTTGGACTCGACTAAAGGGGGTGGTCTTTTTAACTATCTTATGGATACTACTGTTAGCCAATTCAGATATTGAGTCAAGCATGAGAAACTCAAGTGCTCGCCTCGTTTTTGAACATAATAATTATTGAGCATATATCACATAAAAAAATCTATAGTTATTGCTCGCCAACTGAGCTGATCTTTTAATTCCATTCATGATTTCTTTGCTTCTAATGTTGTTCTCTTATCAGTCACAATATCTGATTCTGTGTGTGAGTTGTCTTATGCCTAATGTCCCCAATGCGTGATCCCCAAAAACAACATAAAATTATACACTTATCAAAATCCTTGTTTTGTACTACGTCTGCACTCTTGAATTCAACTTTTTTCTTCGTGGTGCACATTTGTGCAAACATGTCACAGTCTGGTTGTGGTTTTGTATCTAATTTTTGTATTTTCTGTAAAGCTGTGCTGTGTGTCCAATAGACAAGATTTTCCCATTCCCCTTGGCAGAGTTTCTCTCCCTCTACTGTTTCTTTTCCCGGGTATGATGACGTAACAGCGTGGTTTGTTTTATTTATAGGATCTGCTTCTAAATGCTTTTCAAAACATATTAAGTAATTACACATAGGACAGATATGGTGATGATCAGTGTTCGCAATGATGGTGAAAAATCAAACACAAAACTATAATTTCGAAAATAGACAGTAGATAAAACATTACCACAAGAGGGTATGCACATAAACCCGACTTTTGACTTGCAAAAGAGAGACGTTAAATGACCCAAAAAGATACACAAGAGACACCTAAAAAAATAAAAAAAAATAAAAAAAAAAAAAAAATCCACATAAAAACCTCCAAAACCTTATGGGCAAAGTGAGGTTTTTTCATAACCGAAACAATACCATAATTAAATGTAAATATTCTTCCTTCTTTCGTTTCAAGTCTTCCAATAACATCATCTGAGGAATTCAAACTTAAATGCCCTTGGATGTGGAACATAGTAACTTCCGACATGATGTGAATAAACCAATGCTTTTTTATGTTTGTCCCTTTTTCTGTATTTTAAAGATTGAGAAACCCTGTAAGGTCAGCGAATACTGAAGGTGAGGCAAAATCTTCTCACTTCAGTACACACCTTATGAGCGTGCAGTTGGTTAACATTATTTTTTGTCTTGCATGGAAAATGGTGAATGATTGTATAAAATCACTACTATAAATTAAATGTATTACATAGGGCCAAGGGGTAGGGGTAAGGGCCAAGGGGTAGGGGTAAGACGGAGAAATGGGATTTAGCCTAAGAGTTATATAGATAAATAAAATGCCCGGTGTCCCAATCTAAAAGAAATTTTAATTAAATATATAAAAAATCATTATTTGACATAAATTACTTTTGAAAGTAACATTTAAGAGTACTAAAATACTGTTTGAATTACTTCCCCCTAAG
>NC_045737.1:38246373-38246648 GCF_008692095.1 Etheostoma spectabile | reverse complement strand
GTACACATACCATTAAAATTAGTAGATAAGTGCTTTGGTAAAAAAGTGCTAAAAAGGTAAAAAGTGCCACACGATAAGAAATAAAGATAAGAAAAACATTTTAAATACATCATAGAATAAAACCACACTGTTAGTAACGTGCATAAAACCGATGGTATGTGTATCATCATGGTAAAATCCAGAGGCAAGTAATTTAGGGTTTTATCCGTCTTAATGTTTTTATTTCTAACTGTTTAAACTTGTGTTTTAATGATTTTGTGTAAAGCACTTTGAAT
>NC_045737.1:38245781-38246363 GCF_008692095.1 Etheostoma spectabile | reverse complement strand
CTGAAATGTGCTCTACAGATAAAGCTGCCTTGCCTAAAACAGACAAAATCACCAGTACATTTTAAGTACAAGTGTTCAAAAGGTTCATGTAAAATAAGGGAATAAAAAGAGTAAAAGGATGTCGCTGAGCTCATAGCTTAGTCATCGAGAGATGGAGACAAGATGGAGACTTCTGCTTTGTGGGCCAGACTAGACTCAGACTAGACTAGACTAGACTCACCTCAATTATGAAATCTTCTAGTTTTCATCTTGCCCTCTCCATCTGCTGAGAGAGAGATAAGATACACACACATACGTTACAGTTCTTACACAATTCTCACAAGATCAATGTTGTCACAGACTGGGCTTCAGAAACCAGAACTTCCAGACCAGGGTCTGGTCTGTGGTCACCTGCCCAGAACTCACCGCACCAAAGGGGCAAAACGCTCCAGGGTAATCTGGGCCAGCAGCGTGAGTGACTGGGCTGAAAATTGCAAAAAACTCAAAGCATGTTGTGGACTTTATCCCATGCATGTGGTACATTAAGAAATTAGATCAAGCTGTGTCAGTGTCGATGTAATGAACCCGGGATAACTTAACCCT
>NC_045737.1:38245219-38245439 GCF_008692095.1 Etheostoma spectabile | reverse complement strand
GGAATACATGTTAATCACAGGAAATAAGGAAAGGACGCTGATAGAAGGTAGAAAAAAAGTAACCATTTTTCTTCTTATTAAAATTTGAAATGGGTCAATTTGACCTGAATAGCATTCAATGGTTAACTAGGGCTGGGTATTTACATTTTTGGGCATTTTATAGTTTTGGTTATAAAGACAAGGCAAGGCGGCTTTATCTGTAGAGCACATTTCAGCAACA
>NC_045737.1:38245029-38245209 GCF_008692095.1 Etheostoma spectabile | reverse complement strand
AAGTGCTTTACATGAAATCAGTTAAACAGATAAAACACAAGTATAAACAGTTAAAAGTAAAAACATTGAGAAAGATAAAACCCTAACCCTCACCCCCCAACCCGTTAACCCTAACCACCCAACCCTAACCCTAACACCCTAACTCTAACCCTAACCCCCCAACCCACTAACCCTAACCAC
>NC_045737.1:38236113-38245004 GCF_008692095.1 Etheostoma spectabile | reverse complement strand
GGGGTTAGGGTTGAGTTAGGGTGTTAGGGTTAGGGGTTAGGGTTGGGGTGGTTTGGGTTAGGTTAAAGTTAGGTGTTAGGGTTAGGGTTAGGGTTGGGTGGTTAGGTTATGGGTTGGGGGGTTAGGTTAGGGTAGGTTTGTTATGGGTTGGGGGTTAGGGTTGGGTGTTAGGGTTATGGGTTGGGGGTTAGGGTTAAAGTTAGGGTGTTAGGGTTGGTGGTTAGGGTTAGGGGGTTGGGGGGTTAGGGTTAGAGTTAGGGTTTGGGGTGGGTGGTTAGGGTTGTGGGTTTGGGGGGTTAGGGTTAGAGTAGGTTTTAGGGTTAGGTTGGGTTTGGTTAGTGGTTTGGGTGGTTAGGGTTAAGTTAGGTGTTAGGGTTAGGGTTAGTGTTGGTGGTTGGGTTATGGTTGGGGGGTTAGGTTAAGTTAGGGGGTTAGGTTAGGTTGGGTTGGGTGGTTAGGGTTAGTGGTTGGGGGGTTAGGGTTAGGGGTGTTAGGGTTAGGGTTGGGTTGGGTGTTAGGGTTAGTGGGTTGGGGGGTTAGGGTAAGTTATGGGTGTGTTGGGTGGTTAGGGTTAGGGGGTTGGGGGTTAGGGTTAGAGTTGGGTGTTAGGTTGGGTGTTTTTGGGTTAGTGGTTTGTGGGTTAGGGTTAGGGTGTTAGGGTTGGGTGGTTGGTAGTGGTTTGGGGGGTTATGGTTTAGAGTTAGGGTGTTAGGTTAGGTTGGGGTGGGTGGTTAGGGTTAGTGGTTGGGGGGTTGGGTAGTTTGGGGTTAGGGTTGGGTGGTTAGGTTAGTGGTTGGGGGTTAGGTGAGGGTTAGGTTGGGGGTTAGGGTAGGGGTTAGGTTAGGGGTTAGGGGTTGGTGGTTAGTTTGGGTTGGGGTTTAGGGGTTGAGTTATGGGGGTAGGTGGGGGGTGGTTAGCGGGTTGGGGGGTTAGGGTTAGGGGTTAGGGTTGGGGTGGTTGGTTGCGGGGTGGGGTTAGGGTTAGGTTAGGGGTTAGGGGTTGGGGTGGTTAGGGTTAGGGGTTTGGGGGTTTAGGGTTAGGTTAGGGTGTTAGGGTGGTGGTTAGGGTTAGCGGTTGGGGGTTAGGGTTAGGGGTTAGGGGTTGGGTGGTTAGGGTTAGGTTGGGGGTTAGGGTTAGGGTTAGGTTGGGTGGTTAGGTTATGGGTTAGGGTTAGGGTTAGAGTTAGGGTGTTAGGGTTAGGGTTAGGGTTGGGTGGTTAGGTTTGGTGGGTTGGTGGTTGGGTTGAGTTAGGTGTAGGGTTAGGGTTAGGGTTGGTGGTTAGGTTGGTTGGGGGGTTAGGTTTATGGGTTAGGGTTTGGGTGGTTAGGTTAGTGTGTTAGGGTTAGGGTTAGAGTTGGTGTTAGGTAGGGTTGGGTGGTTGGGTTAGTGGTTTGGGGGGTTAGGGTTAGGTTGGGTGTTAGGTTAGGTGGGTGTTAGGTACGGGTTGGGTGGGGTTAGGGTAGGGGAGGTTTATCTTCCTCAATGTTTTTACTTTTTAACGTTTATACTTGTGTTTTATTCTGTTTAACTGTTTCATGTAAAGCACTTTGAATTGCCTGTTGCTGAATGTGCTCTACAGATAGCCGCTTGCCTTGTCTTATAACCAAAACTATAAATGCCCAATGTAATACCCAGCCCTATTTAACCATTGAATGCTATTCAGGTCAAATTGACCCTTTCAATTTTAATAGAAGAGAAAATGGTTACTTTTTTTCTACCTTCTATCAGCGTCCTTTCCTTATTTCCTGTGATTAACATGTATTCCTGACTCAGAACATTATTCGGGATATGACACTTATGTTGTTTCCATAGTGGATTTTTACATGATTAAACCTTATGACAAAAACAAACCCCACCCCTCCATGTTTAATAGTGTTCTAGTAGAGACTGATGCATTCCCTGAACATAGATGTTATCTCAGCTGTTGAAATAGAGATAAAGACAATATTTGTTAATAGATTATGAAGTAAAATTTTATTTCAGAATTGTTTTTAAACCCCAAATAAGTCCCGGGTCAGTTTGACCCGAGGGACACGAGAGGTCCCGGAGGTGAAGACCACAACAGGGTTAAGTTATCCCGGTTTCATTCATCGACACTGACCAGCTTGATCTAATTTCTTAATGTACCCAATGCATGGGATAAAGTCCACAACAGCTTTGAGTTTTTTGCAATTTTCAGCCCAGTCACTCACGCTCGGCCCAAATTACCCTGGATCTTTGCCCCTTTGGGGCGTGAGTTCTGGGCAGTGACCACAGACCAGACCCGTCTGGAAGTTCTGGTTTCTGAAAGCCCAGTCTGTGACAACATGATCTTGTGAGAATTGTGTAAGAACTGTACGTATGTGTGTGTATCTTATCTCTCTCTCAGCAGATGGAGAGGGCAAGATGAAACTAGAAGATTTCATAATTGAGGTGAGTCTAGTCTAGTCTAGTCGTCTAGTCTGGCCCACAAAGCAAAAGTCTCCATCTTGTCTCCACTCTCGATGACTAAGTCATGAGCTCAGCGACATCCTTTTACTCTTTTTATTCCCTTATTTTACATGAACCTTTTGAACACTTGTACTTAAATGTACTGGTGATTTTGTCTGTTTTAGGCAAGGCAGCTTTATCTGTAGAGCACATTTCAGCAACAGGCAATTCAAAGTGCTTTACACAAAATCATTAAACACAAGTTTAAACAGTTAGAAATAAAAACATTAGACGGATATAACCCTAAATTACTTGCCTCGGATTTTACCATGATGATCACACTACCATCGTTTTTTATGCACGTTACTAACAGTGTGGTTTATTCTATGATGTATTTAAAATGTTTTCTTATCTTTATTTCTTATCGTGGCACTTTTTAACCTTTTAGCACTTTTTTACCAAAGCACTTATCTACATTTAATGGTATGTGTACTTTTTATCCTTAGGGGGAAGTAATTCAAACAGTATCCAACCCACTAACCCTAACCACCCAACCCTAACCCCTAACCCTAACACCCTAACTCTATTTTGTAGAGACGTTACCTCTCGTCTCCTTGGACTCGTCTTCACACTAATTAAGCCGATCTAGCGCTGCCTTTCGTGTCTATTTTCGAACACTACACATTCACACTTTTTCTTTAAAGTGTTACCCTTCGAGTCTGTCTTTCTCTATATTACACAGCCTTGATACTTATTCCTTTTCCTCAAAACATATTCATAAAACAGATGAAACACAAGTGTAAACAGTTAAAAATAAAAACATTAAGACATATAAAACCCTAACCCTAACCCCCTAACACTAACCTAAGCTGATTTCACAATATTTAAAAACATTAACAATTTTAGCCTCTTCATCAAGACTTGAAGATTAAAGATGGAGATTTGAGCAGAACTACAGGCCTGAAGGAAAGAGGAGAAAGAAGAAATGGAGGTACCATAAAACCCTTAGTCTCTCGCTACGTGTACACATGGGCGGCTATTTTCATAAATAGACATTTCAACCTGTCCAGTTTCAAAAATAACATCGTGCACAGCTGTTAGTTTTAAGAAACGTGTTCGGTTACATGTACAAATACGTATATATGCCGTCAAGAGCATGCCAAACCTGTAGGTGGCAGTGTAAGGAGCAGCTCAATTACACGTTGGCCAATCAGAGCTCCCCAAAATTAGCAAAAACAGCAACAAATCACTTCTTCTCTCTTCTCTTCCTCAACTCCTCGGCTGCCCGAACCTCCGTTTGTCTCAGTTTATGTGCAAATGTGCAAACAAAGAGTTCCTAAATCTCCCCTCAGGCTGTAGTTTCTTAGAAAAGACTCGTTTTCAGAGGAAAATTCTCCGTTTGCGTGTAAACAAAGGGCAAATGTCTCCGTTGGGTCTTGGACTTTTGGTCTCTTTACAAAGAGACAACAAACATTTTATGATAATCCACAAAGATATGAAAATCTACAAAAGGAAAACACAATAAAAAGCACATGAAGGTTTAAAAACAAGAAGACAACTCCACTTCTGAACTGTAAAACAGGGCTAGCCTTCATCGATAGGAAAGGTGAATGTAGCCCAAACGTCTGCTCCTGTGACGTTAAAAACCCAGATTCTTCCACGAGGTTTCAGGGGAAATGAAACTCAGGCTTGGTCCTGGTCTTTGGCACCATCAGTGATACCTGTGACCGTTTTATAACCAGCCATAAAACAGGATTGCTGGAAAGGGGGGGGGGGGCGATAAACTGCAGACGCCTCTTATCACCTGCGATTCAGCAGGTGATCAGCTCAGTGTTGCTTCTCAGGCTTTGGGAATACACAACCGAGCCGTCATGGAGGAAACCGCTGGTCTGATCCGGACCGGACTCCTCGTTTTCTCTGTTTGTGTGTGTGTCGTTACCAGTAGTCCTGTAGGTGAGTGCATTTGCTGGATTTACCTTTGATTTAAAACCGTAACTGTAGGTAAAATGAGGCTGACTCTTCTGTGATCTGGATTTTTAATATATTAATAATACAGATTGTGTCAGTAACTAGACTTCCTGTATTCTGTGATCAGTCAGTGGTGTCTGTCCCGACTGCATTTGGCCCAGAACCAGCTCCTGACAGGTACACTACAGAACCTGGAAGTGGGACCATATAACTCCTACCCCTGGCCTCCTGCCACTGGCTGCCAGTTCAGTTTAGGACTGACTTTGAGTTTCTCCCGTTCCTTTAAAATGTCCAAGGGTTGCGTCCGACATTCCCTTCTAACATGCTATTTATTAGGTTGAAACCGTAGGCCTTTTATTTTGGAAGCAACTCTATAATCTTTGTCTCCACAGCGCTGTGGAGTAAGGTCTGGCTACACCACAGATGCATTCTGGGATTGGAGGGAAAAACATGGTCTGGGTTGTTTACATTTCTTTAAATCAATCCCAATCGTTGTGGGTGGTGATAAGCTCTGGACACAGCAAGAATAGTCAATATAAAGTAATACTAGACAGCTTGACTCGGCCTTTTATCTGCATGAAATGATGCTGTCATATTTCATATCTGATCACGCCTCATTTAACTTTTTAGTCCTTTAAAGTCCAATGTCCACTGTACTTTAAAGATAAAACTACACAGTATTCAAATCAAATCCAATAGTTAGCTCTGGTGTGTTATTGTTAGGTCTCCCCCCCTTCCTGTCTTTCCACTCTGTGGTCCTGGGACGCGTTAGTTGTTTAAATATAAATAAAATAAAAATATTTTATCACAAAAAAAGAAAAATCAAATGCATAACAATGCAGAACAGACAACATAGCATAATAGATGTCAGTAGTGTAATGGGAACGCTGTTACTTACAGTATATGCTCATCACAAGAGAAATGAAATGTAGAAACTATTCAATTTAATTGAGCTTATTTAGGAAGTGAACATCATGTAAATAAACTGTTCTTATATAGCGCTTTTCTGGACTTAACAACTACTCAAAGCACTTAAACATAGTACAGGAACCATTCACCATTCACACGCATCTCGGGGTTCGGTGTCTTCCAAGGACACTTTGACATGGGACTGCAGGACCAGGGATTGAACCAACAACCTTCTGATTGACAGGCAACCACTGAGCCACATCTGCACATTAATAAAATGCGTTACATTGGTTAAAAATGGCAGAATGAAGCAGAAGGCTGTTTATCATCTGTAGCCCCCTGGCCTCGATGTTGAAAAAAGGCTTTTTAAGCCTCTATAATCTGTGTGTATATATAAATATAATATTCAGCTTTTCTTTTTCTCCTCAAGGTACTTCAACCATAAATTGTGAACAAGGCAGCGATCAGCTTGTGGGTTCAGTGGATGAAGGATATGCAGGTGAGTTAAATGTGATATTTATGATTTAAGGTTTCAAAATTATATGCATTTAAAGACACAGTTTGAAGAAACAAACATATAAATAAAGTCAACCTGGTCTTTTTGATTAAATAATGTTGATAAAAGTGTTCAGTCATGTCATGTCCATTGGTATTTAAACTGGCTTTATATTGTTATATTTAATAATTAATAAGGGGAAGTTTTATATTTCATTTTCACTGCTGCTGAAAAGTGCTATACAAATAAAATTGCCTTGCCTAAGATGGATCATGTATTTAAAATTCATGATGAGTGAGAAAATCATGGAGAACGGGCCTGTAGACAAGGGGGGGGGGGTTAAGGTGGTTCAAAAGACAGCCCCCACCGCCAAAGGTCCATAGTTCATGTCAGTTTTTGTTGTTGTTAATAAAACAAAAGTAATTAACAAGTGGGGGGGTTTTTCAAACCAATAATTAGAATCCCCCTCAGATTAAAATGGTCTTTTTCATCCCAAGCAACTAACTTTATGCACTCAGAGCAAAATATCTGAGACCGAGGACATCTCAATGAAACTTGAACGTCATAATTAAATGCAAAATGAGGGAAAAACTACAAAAAGGTTAACTTTTTGAAAAGAATAACTCCTCCCCCATCCACTAGGCTGGTTAAGGGCCTGACGTGGGCAAAGACCTGTGTTTGTTTCTTTCCTGATTTCACCATTAAGTTAAAAACAAACATGCTTACCCCGGTGCTGTGTGTGCATCACATGGTGATGAGATGTGTGTGTCCGTCTCACGATGCTCCCACGATGCTGCAGGAGAGGTGGAGGTGGTGAGCGGGATCACGGCAGGAAGCGGTGTGAAGCTGGTGTCCCACATCTTCCCGGCCCACCTGGAGTACCTGGAGCTGAGCTTCACCCCCGGAGACACCAGCGCCACCGTTCGCACCAAGAAGACCCTGGACGCAGACACGCTGGCAGCCGTGAGTCCCCGAGACCCCGTCTCCTAGAAATGGACTTCACATGCTGCAGATTTAAAGGGTAGAAGCCAGAAATGGTTTATAAAGATACCCTCCCCCTATTTAGTATCAATAGTCATAAAGAAAAATGTGGAATGGAACCACTGGACGAAAATAGGATCTTCTCATTTTATTCTTTGTTGAGGAGAGGGTCATCCAACTTTTTTTAGTCCTTTTTGGGTGTTTTTTTTGAATAGTTAGTGGATATCTTCCAAGTCTTTTTAGAGCAAAATTCTAAAATGTGTCTTTGCTGAGCTTTTTTTGTTTTTAATTCCATCGTTAAAGATGCTTTGATTTACTATTTAACACATCTTCACTGGACTGGACCAAGGACACTCCAGCCCTCTACAGGAAGGACCAAAGCTGAGGAGGCTGAGGTCCTTCAACATCTGCAGGACCATGCAAGGCCAGTGACGTTGTGTGGGGGGGGGTGGATCTGGACTCTCCGTGGGGGGGTGTCAGAGAGGAGGACGCTGTCCAAACTACATGTCCTCTTGGACAATGTCTCGCACCCTCTCCATGGCTCGCTGTTAAATCACAGGAGCACTTTCAGTGATAGACTCATTCTCCCAAAATGCACCACAGAGCGCCACAGGAAGTCATTCCTGGCTGTGGCCATCAGACTTTATAACTCTTCCCTCTGAGTGTCTGACACACAGACACACACACACACACAGTCACACACACACAGACACACACACACACAGACACACAGACACACAGACACACACACACACACACTCACACACACACACACACACACACACACAACACACACACACTTAGTGAGGTTGAATCTGGACAATAAGATCTGTTTTATCTGTTTTTTGCAATAACACCGGCCTGAAATGTGTGCAATACTCAACTTCTACTATTATTATTATTATTAATATTATTATTATTATTAATACTTTTCACCATTGCAACTCCTTAATTATGTTAATTATGTAAATACTGTATCATAACATTCTGTTAACTGTGTAAATATCGTACATATCCACACTCCTTATATCTCTTTATTCATATTTCGACTCTGGTATTTCTACTATTTGTGCAATGAAGTATTTCTGATTCTGATTCTGATCTCCAGTGTCCTACGAGTCTTCTCAACTCTGTGTCCGTGTCTTACAGAGCGACAGCACCTTGTATTACTCCGTCATGTGTGACGACGTCATCAAGGTGGGCGTCAAATGTGTAAAAGAGTCGCAGTATTCGGAGACTAACGTCACATCATTTTAAAGTTATTTAATCTGATGTTTTGACCTCGGCAGCTCAACAACACTCGGAAACTGAAGATCAACGATCTCAACGACAACAGCCCCGTGTTTGAAGAGAAGTCTTACAGCGTTTCTCTCTCTGAGGTCAGTGACTGAACGCTGTTGGAAAGAAACCGCAGACACGTTTCAGTTGATTTTAGGATGATCAGCTGACGTCCAGCATGTCAGGTACGGCCTGACATCTAAGCTTCAGCTGTAATTGGCTCAGCTGATCAAAGACTTTTGCTCAAAGTGTTATCTTGCGTCTGATTTCGTCCAGTTACTACTATTTGATAACTTACTTTACTATTTGATGTCACTTCCATTCAGCCATACCTTCTGCTCACTGTCTGCTGTTTGCTTGTTGTGTGTTTACTTGAGTATTTGTTTGTTTTTGCCGTTATTGTAGAAAATGCTGCTGCTGTAATGAGGAAAGTTCCCCGCTGTGGGATGAATAAAGTATCATCTAATCTAATCTAATCTAATCTCATCTAATTTAATGCTTCCCCAAATTGCTTCTATAAGTATTTGAATCAGGCTGCAGTAAAATGAGTTCATTAGAGGGTAAATTTGTTTTTGTTTTTTTACAACCTGGTGTCACGTTTCATGTTTCCTGTTTTACACCTGGACCTTATTTTCCCAGGCACTGGTGTGTAAGTGACTAATGTGAATACCAGGGATGCACCGGGCTTTTTGACGGAGTTGTTTTTACACCGAAACGAATGCTATTAAAGGGAAGTAACAAGAGGCGAAAGTCGAGAAAAAGAGGCTGACGTTGGGTTGAGTTTCTGCTCTTGTCAAAGAGTATACAGTATATAGGAAAGGCAAGGCAGCTTTATCTGTAGAGCACATTT
>NC_045737.1:38222242-38236103 GCF_008692095.1 Etheostoma spectabile | reverse complement strand
GCAATTCAAAGTGCTTTACACAAAAACAGTTAAAAAACACAGTTAAAAAAAATAAAAACCGATAAAACACATGAACAAGCTCTTAAAAATAAAAACATTAGGACACTTAAAACACAAGAATAAAAGTTACAGTGCAGCATAAGAAATTAAACATTGAAGAAATGAGCATTCATTTAAAGAAAGGCAGCATCAAATAGAAAGGTCTTCAGCCTTGATTTAAAAGAACTGAGAGTAGCAGCGGATCTGCAGGTTTCTGGGAGTTTATTCCAGATATGAGGAGCATAGAAACTGAAAGCTGCTTCACCCTGTTTAGTTCTGACTCTGGGGACAGAAAGTAGACCTGTCCCAGATGACCTGAGAGGTCTGGGGGGGTCATAGTGTAGAAGTAGACCTGTCCCAGATGACCTGAGAGGTCTGGGGGGGTCATAGTGTAGTAGCAGATCAGAGATGTGTTTTAAATAAGTAACAAGAGGTGAAACTCCATTGCAACAAATATATCCATGACTGAGCTGCAGCGCCGCCATCTTGGACTGAACATACGCTGGTCCACGTAATGACGCCACCGTTGATTAGAGGACGGTGTAATGAATCTAAAAGGGTAATATTTTGGATCTCGATTGGATCTTGAGATGGGATAAAAATCGGCCATGTCAAAAATTGTTTTTCCCACTTGTGTGCCTGGCATAACGTCGCCTATTCTTTTCTGTTACAGTTAAAATAAAACACACTGCTGTGGACATTGTTTACGTCCTTAATGTGTTTACTGTGTTAATGGACGGAGGACGGGAGTGGGACTCGGTCCTGTTCGGGGTTGAATGAATGAAATTGCCCCTTTAACTCTACATTGCAAACTTGTTTTGCTGACGGCCCGTTGTTGATGATACTGGACCAAAGTCCCAGATTCCTGCTCCCATTAGTCACATAATCACAGAAAGGACACGAAAACAGTGGAAAATAGGGTCCAGGTTGAAAAAACAAGTGTAGTTATCGTTTAATTTAAAGATAAGTGCAATTACAAATGTTGTGTTCAGGAACAACAGAACATGCACGTGTACGGTTATTAGCATCTGAGGCTCATTCAGCCTTTTTATTTTTTAATTTCAGACCCAACAGGTGGAGAGCGAGGTTCTCCGAGTGAAAGCCACAGACGGAGACAGCACCCCCGCAAACAACGTGGTGACATATTCCATGGTAATAACATTAATAATGCATATTATTCATGTAGCACTTTTTACAACACTCAAAGACACTTTACAAAAGAAAGAAACCACCAACGTATATCACACATTAAAAGCATTGCATAAGAGCATTGCAATAAAATAATAATATAACCACATTTGGGGAAAAAACTACAGTGAATGTATCCATTTAACCCTCGTCTGGTATTCAGATCAAATTGACCCATTATGTTATCTCAGCTGTTAGAAATGGAGATAAAGACAATATTTGTTAATAGATTATGAAGTTAAATGTTATTTCAGAATTGTTTTTAAAACCCCAAATAAGTCCCGGGTCAGTTTGACAACACGAGGGTTAAGATTTTTTAATCTAAGGGTTTTTGTCACTTTTTCCACTGTTCTTTGTCAATATTTTTTGGGACGTTTTTGTTCTTTTGAAGTTTTTGAAGCTTTCTCCGACATTTGTTGTTCCCTTTTTTGACGTTTTCTAACTTTCCCCGAAGATTTGTCTTAATTTTTTCAATGTCTTTGTCAATTTTTCAGCTTTTTTTGGGATGTTTTTGTGGTTTTTCCCAATATTTCTGTCACTTCTCTCTCTCTCTCTCTCTCTCTCTATATATATATCTATATATATAGATATATAGATAAACATATATAGACACACACACAAGTGTCAAGATAAGTGACAGTTATCTGTGTGGATGTGTGATGGTAACTGTCTGTCATTAGGCACCAACGTCAGAGGACTTCATTGTGACCAACTCCGGTGCTTTTATTTTGAAGAGGCGTTTGAACTACAATTTAGTGCAAAACTACAACTTCCTTGTGACGGCCAAGGTAAGTGAACACACCTGCTCATTCAGAAGGAATTAGAGCCGTGATGAGATGAACACCTAAATGTCCTGGCTGTGTCCTCTGCAGGACAACTGGGGGTTAAACGACACCGCCACCGTGACGATCAACGTACTCGACTTCGACAACCTAAATCCGTATTTCAGCCACAGTGTGTACCGGTCCTTTATTCCAGAGAATCAGGTGAGTCTCTCAAACTCAAATACGACAACATGTCTCTCACAGATGTTACCATGTCTTTTTCTAAGCCTCTACAGTGGCTTGCATACGTTTACACACCCATGCTGTAAAATAGAGGAATAAAAAAATATCTTTTGGAAATTGATCTTAATGCCTTAATTCAAAAAATGTAGTAAAATCCAACCTTTTAAGGAGACCAATTTTCTTTTCGAATGAATAATGTATTGTAAATAAATAAAAGTTCTATCTTTAAAATACAGGGGTCATAAGTATACACCCCCTATGTTAAAATACAGGGGCATAAGTATACACCCCCTATGTTAAAATACAGGGGGCATAAGTATACACCCCCTATGTAAAATACAGGGGCAAATATTACCCCCTATGTTAACATACGGGAGGCATAAGTACACCCCCCTATGTTAAAATACAGGGGCATAAGTTACACCCCCTATTTAAAATCAGGGGCATAAGTACACCCCCTAGTAAAAATACAGGGTTAACATAATTAACACCCCCCTATGTTAAAATACGGGGCATAAGTATACACCCCCCCTATGTTAAATACAGGGGGCATAAGTATACACCCCCCTATGTTAAAATACAGGGCATAATATACACCCCCCTATGTTAAATACAGGGGGCATAAGTATACACCCCCCTATGTTAAAATACAGGGGCATAAGTATACACCCCCCTATGTTAAATACAGGGGCATAAGTATACACCCCCCTATGTTAAATACAGGGGCATAGTATACACCCCCCTATGTAAAATACAGGGGGCATAAGTATACACCCCCCTATGTTAAAATACAGGGGGCATAAGTATACACCCCCCTATGTTGAATACAGGGGCATAGTATACACCCCCCTATGTTAAAATACGGGGGCATAAGTATACCCCCCCTATGTTAAATACAGGGGCATAAGTATACACCCCCCTTGTTAAAATACAGGGGCATAAGTAACACCCCCCTATGTTAAAATACAGGGGCATAGTTACACCCCCCATGTTAAAATACAGGGGCATAAGTATACACCCCCCTATGTTAAATACAGGGGGCATAAGTTATACACCCCCCCTATGTTAAATACAGGGGGCATAATTATACACCCCCCTATGTTAAATACAGGGGATAAGTATACCCCCCCCCTATGTTAAAATACAGGGGGCATAAGTATACACCCCCCTATGTTAAAATACAGGGGCATAAGTTCAAACCCCTATGTTAAAATACAGGGGCATAGTATACACCCCCCCTATGTTAAAAACAGGGGCATAAGTATACACCCCCCTGTGTAAAATAAAGGGCATAAGTATACACCCCCCTATGTTAAAATACAGGGGCATAAGTATACACCCCCCTATGGTTAAAATACAGGGGCATAAGTATACCCCCCTATGTTAAAATACAGGGCATAAGTATACACCCCCTATGTTAAAATACAGGGGGCATAAGTTATACACCCCCCTATGTTAAAAATACGGGGCATAAGTATACACCCCCTATGTAAAATCAGGGCATAGTATACACCCCCCTATGTTAAATACGGGGGCATAAGTATACCCCCCCTATGTTAAATACAGGGGCATAAGTATACACCCCCCTATGTTAAAATAACAGGGGGCATCAGTATACCCCCCTATGTTAAAATACAGGGGCATAAGTATACACCCCCCCTTGTTAAAATACAGGGGGCAATAAGTATCACCACCCCCCTATGTAAAAATACAGGGGCCTAATGTATACACCCCACCTTGTAAAATACAGGGCATAAGTATCACCCCCCTATGTTAAATACAGGGGGCATAAGTATACACCCCCCTGTTAAATAACGGGGCATAAGTATACACCCCCCTATGTTAAAATACAGGGCATAAGTATACCCCCCCTATGTTAAAATACAGGGGCATAAGTATACACCCCCTATGTAAATACAGGGGCATAAGTATACACCCCCCTATGTTAAAACAGGGCATAAGTATACACCCCCTATGTTAAAATACGGCATAAGTATACACCCCCCTATGTAAAATACAGGGGCAAGTATACACCCCCCTATGTTAAAACAGGGGCATAAGTATACACCCCCCTATGTTAAAATACAGGGGCATAGTATAACACCCCCTATGTTAAATACAGGGGGCATAAGTATACACCCCCTATGTTAAAATCGGGGCATAAGTATACACCCCCCCTTTATTTTAACATAGGGGGTGTATACTTATGCCCCTGTATTTTAACATAGGGGGTGTATACTTATGCCCCCTGTATTTTAACATAGGGGGGTGTATACTTATGCCCCCCTGTATTTTAAGGAAGAACATTTATTCATTCATGAAACATTACTCATTCACAAATAAAATTGGTGTCCTTAAAAGTTGGGTTTTTCCTCACTAATCAACTTTAGCATGGGTGTGTAAACTTATACCAGCCACTGTATATTGTGCTAAAGAAATGCACACAGTGTGTAAAAAGTGGCGAGGCTCTGATTAATTCCTTAGACTTAATTAATGAATGGATAAATTGGCTATCCCTCAGCTCTTACAATAGTCGTATTTTTAGGTTTTTTGTTTGTTTTCTTAATCTTAACCGGAGAAAGTTTGGCTAGGAATGATGCTTTTGAAGTTTTATCTACAGAAACAGAATATTAACCCCTGGTATAACCCCTATAAATTTCAGGAGGGGCCTTTCCGGACCGTTGAGCCAGAGGCGATAAAGGCTCAGGATGGAGACGTCGGGATCAACGTGACTTTAACCTACAGCATCAGTGCAGGTAAAGAACAAGGAAAACAACATTTTAAATTCAGCTCAGACTTCTGACAAAATATCTGGAAAAATCCTATAACATTTAATATTATCTTTGTTCAGAGATGGGAAAACAAATACTTTGTTACTGTACTCAAGTAGATTTTTCAGATGTTTTTACTTTACTTTACTATTTATTTTTGTGGCGACTTTTTACTTCTACTCCTTACATTTTAACACTAATATCGGTACTTTCTACTCCTTACGTTTTAACACTAATATCGGTACTTTCTACTCCTTACATTTTAACACTAATGTCGGTACTTTCTACTCCTTACATTTTAACACTAATATCAGTACTTTCTACTCCTTACATTTTAACACTAATATCGTACTTTCTACTCCTTACATTTTAACACTAATATCGGTACTTTCTACTCCTTACATTTTAACACTAATGTCGGTACTTTCTACTCCTTACATTTTAACACTAATATCGGTACTTTCTACTCCTTACATTTTAACACTAATGTCGGTACTTTCTACTCTTTACATGTTAACACTAATATCGGTACTTTCTACTCTTTACATGTTAACACTAATATCGGTACTTTCGACTTCTTACATTTTACAAAACTCACTCGTTACTTCAGTTTTGAACAAAAGGTCGTCGTGTCGTAGAATATCGTGGACACACGGAGAGAAAAGGATTCATAACAATCCGTGATCAAGGATTTATAAACATGAGCAAAATAGGAAAGATTCTATATATATATATATATTCATATTAATCATAACTTGTCTCCTCCTAGTTGTACTACTGCACTTATTGTTAAAACAGAAGTTTAGAGAAACTACCTTATTTAATCGTTGCATTAACAGATATTTTTGTGTGGGTTTCTTAGCTTGCACTATAAAACATGACATTCTCAAGGCTACTTTTACTTTTATACTTTAAGTAAATTTCCAAGCCTGTACTTTCTTTACTTTACTTGAGTAAAGACGTTAAATCAATACTTCCACTTTTACCAGAGTATCTTTTAACCCAAGTGTATGTACTTCTACTTGAGTACTGGAAGGGAGTTTTTCCATCTCTGTCTGTGTTTGTGTAGTGTCTCCAGACCAGTATGGGGGACACTTCCACATGGACCCCAGCAGCGGAGTCATGACGGTGCTGACTGCTTTGGACCGAGAGGAGATGGGCAGCGGCGTGATCTCCGTCAGCATCAAGGTACGTCACGGGCCGCTTTATTACCCCCCGTCAACCTGCAACTTTCTGTTTTTCCGGGTTGAAATTTCAACATTTTTGTTGTTTTCTTTCTACACTTTTCTAGATGTTTTTGTCAATTTTATTCCAATTTTTTTGCACTTTTTTGACTAATGTTTTAGTCAACTATTTTTTTGTTGCTTTTTCCAATTTTTTTAATGTTTTTATTGTCAATTTTTCTGAATTTGCTGGTCAATTTTTCAGCGTTTAAAAAAATTAAATATATATATTTTTTTTTTTTCAACATTTCTAAATTTTTTTCAACGTTCTTTTGTAATTCTTATGATATAGACATTTTTTGTTAACGGATATTTGACTCGAGGACAACAGGAGGGTTGATCCAGCTCGGTTTACACCACCCAATAACACCAGTCACACACTTGCCTTTAGATTAACAATCCGCATCCGACACCTTCTGTCCTCAGACCCTCGATTTAGATAAGAAAACACCCAAAAAGTAAAAATGGTAGGAACTTCTGGAAATCTACAAAGGAGAGATCCTTCTCCCTGAACAGACATGTTTTATTTTTTGGGGACTTGCAGCCCCAAAAGCTCACTTGCAAGCAGCTAGGACCCTGGCTCAAAAACACTACAACAATTAAGGATCCCACCCACTCAAGGCTGTGTCCACACTCAAAGCAGGCTAAAACACAGCAGCAGTAATAGTTGTAGTAGTAGTAGTAGTAGTAGTAGTAGTAGTAGTAGTGGTAGAAGTAGTGGTAGAAGTAGTAGTAGTAGTAGTAGTAGTAGTGATGAATTAGTAGCTATAGTAGCAGTCCCAGCATTGTAATTAGTTTTTAGCCATTTAATCAATCAAGCTTTATTTCATATAGCACCTTTTAAAACATAACAAAATACAATTCAATGTGCTGAACAGGGATTCAATTCAAATTTTCAATTCAATTTTATCTGTATATCGCCAAATCACAACAACAGCTATCTCATTGCAGAAACTCACCAAGAGCAAGCACTAGGACACAGAGGCAAGGAAACACTTCCTTTAAGAGGCAGAAACCTCGAGCAGAACCATGGCTCAGGGTGGGGGGGCATCTGCCTCAACCGGTTGGGGGTGAGAGAGAGAGAAAGAGAGAGAGAGAGAGAGAAAGAGAGAGAGACAGAGAGAGAGAGACACAGAGAGACACAGAGAGACACAGAGAGACAGACAGAGAGAGACATGGATAATTGTATCAGAGGGTGTGGAGCAGGAACATGGAGGCAGCAGGTGACTCCAACCACAGATCCAGAACCAGAATCACCTGCAGGAAGAGATGAGAGGAGAGGGGCGAGAGAGAGAGAGAGAGAGAGAGAGAGAGAGAGAGAGAGAGGGGCGAGAGAGCACAAGACTCCGGGAAAGGGAAGAAGTTGAGTTAGTAACATGCATTAATGCGATGAGGCTGCATACTCGATTGAAAAACATCGGACAAAAGAAAGGAATAGTAAAATAAAAGACTTAGAATATGCAGTCACACAACGCATCAACGCATGGCCATCTTTTGGATTTTAACAGGACGAGTCAAATAGTTTATATATAGTATAACTTTTAGTCAGTGATTATCTTATGTTTTCTGCGTGCAGGCGACTCAGACCGACGACGGTTTGAAGACGGCGGACGCGGTGGTGTCGGTCACCGTCGAGGACCTGAACGATAATCCTCCAGAGTTTGACCAGTCCGACTACTCCGTTACACTTCTGGAGAATTCTCCCGTTGATGCGGTTCTGTTCAAAGCCGTCGTCACCGACATGGACCAGGTAGATTTTTACTTCAATTTCAATTCAGTTTTATTGATGTAGCGCTAAATCACAACAACAGTCATCTAAAGAGCAGGTCTAGACCAGGACTCCGGGATGTTATTTATCTCCCAGGTCTTTCCATAAAGAGCCGGTCTAGACCAGGACTCTGGGATGTTATTCATCTCCCAGGTCTTTCCATAAAGAGCAGGTCTAGACCAGGACTCTGGGATTTTATCTCTCCCCAGGTCTTTCCATAAAGAGCAGTCTAGACCGACTCTGGGTGTGTATTTATCTCCCAGGTCTTTCCATAAAGAGCCGGTCTGACAGGACTCTGGGGTTATTCATCTCCCAGGTCTTTCCATAAAGAGCAGGTCTAGACCAGACTCTGGATTTATTTTATCTCCCAGGTCTTTTCCATAAAGAGCAGGTCTAGACCGACTCTGGGATGTTATTTATCTCCCAGGTCTTTCCATAAAGAGCAGGTCTAGACCGGACCCTGGGATGTTATATCTCCCAGGTCTTTCCATAAGAGCAGGTCTAGACCAGGACTCTGGGATGTTTATTTCCCCAGGTCTTTCCATAAAGCGTCAGACCAGGACTCTGGATGTTATTTATCTCCCAGGTCTTCCATAAAGCAGGTCTAGACCAGACTCTGGGATGTTATTATCTCCCAGGTCTTTCCATAAGAGCAGGTCTAGACCGGACTCTGGGATGTTATTATCTCCCAGTCTTTCCATAAAAGCAGGTCTAGACCGGACTCTGGGATGTTATTTATCTCCCAGTCTTTCCATAAAGAGCAGGTCTAGACCAGACTCTGGATGTATTTATCTCTCCCAGGTCTTTCCATAAAGCAGTTCTAGCCAGACTCTGGGATGTTATTTATCTCCCAGTCTTTCCATAAAGAGCGGTCTAGACCAGGACTCTGGGATGTTATTTATCTCCCAGGTCTTTCCATAAAGGCGGTCTAGACCAGACTCTGGATGTTATTTATCTCCCGGTCTTTCCATAAAGAGCAGGTCTAACCAGGACTCTGGGATGTTATTTATCTCCCAGGTCTTTCCATAAAGGGGTCTAGACCAGGACTCTGGGATGTTATTTATCTCCCGATTCTTTCCATAAAGAGCAGGTCTAGACCAGGACTCTGGGATGTTATTTATCTCCCAGGTCTTTCCATAAAACAGTCTAGACCAGGACTCTGGGATGTTATTTATCTCCCAGGTCTTTTCCATAAGAGGGTCTAGCCCAGGACTCTGGGATGTTTTTCTCCCAGGTCTTTCCATAAGACGGTCTAGACCAGGACTCTGGGATGTTTATTATCTCCCAGTTCTTTCCATAAGAGCGGGTCTAGACCAGGACTCTGGGATGTTATTTATCTCCCAGGTCTTTCCATAAGAGCAGTCTAGACCAGGACTCTGGGATTTTATTTATCTCCCAGGTCTTTCCATAAAGAGCAGGTCTAGACCAGACTCTGGGATTTTTATTATCTCCCAGGTCTTTCCATAAAGAGCAGGTCTAGACCGACTCTGGATGTTATTTATCTCCCAGGTCTTTCCATAAGAGCAGTCTAGACCAGGACTCTGGATGTTATTTTTCTCCCAGGTCTTTCCATAAAGAGCAGGTCTAGCCAGGACTCTGGGATGTTATTATCTCCCAGGTCTTTCCAAAAAGAGCAGGTCTAGACCGGACTCTGGGATGTTATTATCTTCCACGAGGTCGGTCTTCCCATAAAGACAGGTCTAGACCGACTCTGGGATGTTATTTATCTCCCCAGTTCTTTCCATAAAAGACAGTCTAGACCAGGACCGGACTCTGGGATGTTATTTACCTCCCGGATGTCTTTTCCATAAAGAGCAGGTCTAGACCAGAGACTCTGGTAGTTATTTATCTCCCAGGTCTTTCCATAAAGAGCGGGGTCTAGACACGGACTCTGGATGTTATTTATTCTCTCTCCTCAGGTCTTCTCCATAAAGAGGCAGGTCTAGACCAGGACTCTGGGATGTTATTTATCTCCCAGGTCTTTCCATAAAGAGCAGGTCTAGACCAGGACTCTGGGAGTTATTTATCTCCCAGGTCTTTCCATAAAGAGCGGTCTGACCAGGACTCTGGGATGTTATTTATCTCCCAGGTCTTTCCATAAAGAGCAGGTCTAGCCAGGACTCTGGGATGTTATTTATCTCCAGGTCTTTCCATAAAGAGCAGGTCTAGCCAGGACTCTGGGATGTTTATTTACTCCCAGGTCTTTCCATAAGAGCAGGTCTAGACCAGGACTCTGGGATGTTTTTTATCTCCCAGGTCTTTCCATAAAGAGCAGTCTAGACCAGGACTCTGGATTGTTATTTATCTCCCATTCTTTCCATAAGAGCAGGTCTAGACCAGACCTGGATGTATTTATCTCCCGTCTTTCCATAAGAGCAGTCTAGACAGGACTCTGGGATGTTATTTATCTCCCAGGTCTTCCATAAAGAGCAGGTCTAGACCAGGACTCTGGGATGTTATTTATCTCCCGTCTTTCCATAAAGAGCAGGTCTAGACCAGGACTCTGGGATGTTATTTATCTCCCAGTCTTTCCTAAAGAGCAGGTCTAGACCAGGACTCTGGGATGTTATTTATCTCCCGGTCTTTCCATAAAGAGCAGGTCTAGACGACTCTGGGATTTATTTATCTCCCAGGTCTTTCCATAAGAGCAGGTCTAGACCGGACTCTGGATGTTTTTTTCTCCCAGGTCTTTCCATAAAGAGCAGGTCTGACCAGACTCTGGGATGTTATTTATCTCCCAGGTCTTTCCATAAAGAGCAGGTCAGTCCAGGACTCTGGGATGTTATTTATCTCCCAGGTCTTTCCATAAAGAGCAGTCTAGTCAGGACTCTGGGAGTTTTTCTCCCAGGTCTTCCATAAAGAGCAGGTCTAGACCGGACTCTGGGATGTTATTTTATCTCCCAGGTCTTTCCATAAAGAGCAGGTCTAGACCAGACTCTGGATTTTATTTATCTCCCAGGTCTTTCCAAAGAGCAGGTCTAGACCAGGACTCTGGGATGTATTTATCTCCCAGGTCTTTCCATAAGAGCAGTCTAGACCAGGACTCTGGGTTGTATTTATCTCCCAGGTCTATCCATAAGAGCAGGTCTAGACCAGACTCTGGGATGTTATTTATCTCCCAGTCTTTCCATAAAGAGCAGGTCTAGACCGGACTCTGGGATGTTATTTATCTCCCAGGTCTTTCCATAAAGAGCAGGTCTAGACCAGGACTCTGGGATGTTATTTATCTCCCAGGTCTTTCCATAAAGAGCAGGTCTAGACCAGGCTCTGGGATGTTATTTATCTCCCAGGTCTTTCCATAAAGAGCAGGTCTAGACAGGACTCTGGGATGTTATTATCTCCCAGGTCTTTCCATAAAGAGCAGGTCTAGACCAGGACTCTGGGATGTTATTTATCTCCCAGGTCTTTCCATAAAGAGCAGGTCTAGACCAGGACTCTGGGATGTTATTTATCTCCCAGGTCTTTCCATAAAGAGCAGGTCTAGACCAGGACTCTGGGATGTTATTTATCTCCAGGTCTTTCCATAAGAGCGGTCTAGACCAGGACTCTGGGATGTTATTTATCTCCCAGGTCTTTCCATAAAGAGCAGGTCTAGACCAGGACTCTGGGATGTTATTTATGCTCTTTCCTTAGGGAGGATTTGTGGGAGATTTGCAGATCTTTCCAGGATCTTCTCCTTTCTCTATCGGCGCTGACGGGACGGTCCGAGTGAAGAACTCCACCGTTCTGGACAGAGAGACCACGGAAAGATTCACATTTCAGGTAAACTAGATTTCGGATTAATCGTGAGCCACAAATGTTTTTGGTTACTTCTGAAGATATAAACATTTTTAAACACCTCGCAAAAACAGGGTTTCATTTAACCCTCCATTTGACCCACTTTCAAAAAGTTCAGAAAAAAGTTAAATCTGAAATTTGGATTTTTTTTTCAACCAAACTGTAAAAGGAACAACACTCTTCACAAGTAAAAATAAATGATCAGTTGTCTACTGTCTTTTGAATTTGGGTATTTTATTCAATTTTATAGCATTTGAAGACAAAATGACTAAAGAACGTGGCAAAACAGTGACAAAAATGTTGGAAAAAAGCCACAAAAAAAACAAAAAACAGAAGAAAAAGCTTTGAAAAAAATCGACAAACATCGGAAAAAGTGAGAAAAACGTCAGGAAAAGCGACAAAAGTGTCGATTTTATTTTATTTTTTAACATTTTTACATTTACAGAGCATTTGTAGGGTACTATTTTCAGCGGCGGATTAATCAACATCTGGCGCACTAGTGAGTATTTGTGGCAGCAGGACTGTAATCAGAAAAAACTACAGGGTGTGTGTTTGTGTGAGATTATGGTGATGAAGGAACGTCTGGAAAGGCTCACTGATGTGTTTTTAACAACAATAAAGCTCTACGGCACAGAGGAAGAAGATATATCAGGCTTTGACACACACACACACACACACACACAATACTCAGTTGCTACATTTACTGAAGGTTTTGGTCTTTTGATGGGATGCTTTGACCAAAATTAATATTGACTAACACCAGAAATGTCCTGTTATCTTGCTAATACCATTTTTTAAACCGTGGGGATTTAGACAGTGTCATATGTCATTGTAACCTTAACCTTTGCTGTTCCTTTGATGATTAAAAGATCAAAGCGACTGAGACGGATCCACCCAACAACGCTGCAGAGGTGCAAGTCAGTGTGTCTCTTCTGGATGAGAATGACAACAGTCCCGCGTTCACCAGCAAGACGTACGAGGGGAAAGTGTTTGCAAACCAAACCGTGGGAATGTCTCTGGTCCAGGTGAGTGATTAACCCGTGTGCTGTCCTCGGGTCAAACTTACCTGTTACCTGCCACCTGTTATATCAGAAAAATGGATTTCTTTCAACCAAATTGCCCCAAAATAACATGGATGATTCCATGTTTCCACATTCTTCAGGTAACATTAATGATTAGTTTCACTGAATGTATTGGGTGTTTTATTTAACCCTCATGTTGTCCTTGGGGTCAAATTTGACCCGTTTTCAGTTAATTGTTGATTTTTTTGTCACAAAAATTGGCGTTACATTAAAATTATCAAAAAACGTAGGAAAAAAACATAAAAAAAAAGCACCCACAACATTGAAAAAGTGACATAAATGTTGGAAAAAGTGACCATGTTTTTTCATGGTTGATGGGACGACAACACAAGGGTTAATCTTAAAGCATTGGAATTTTTTTTTTTAATGGTTTCAACAGATGTATGCAGACTAAACTTTGACATCTACCCGTCTGAGATCCACTTAACATCCTCTGATCTTAACTATCAGTCAAAATAATTCATAATTTCTGCCTTTTAAACTAAAAACGTACAGATTACATGATATAAATAAGGTTTGTTGACCTTGAATTCCAAGATTAAGTGTAAAACCTGTTTCTAAACCAGTTCAGGTTTTTTTAAAAAGCGCCAAAAGCTGGAAAAAGTGACAAATAAATCCGAAAAAGCGACAAAAACATCAGAAAAGCACAAGAAAATAATTAATTTTCAATTTTGACCTGGAAGGACAAGTTCATGGTTAACGGGAAGACAACACGAGGGTTAAAACAGACTTAGACTTCTCTTTATTAATCCTTTTGGGATGACTCCCGCCAGGAAATTGAAATTCCAGCATCCATTTTAGCAAGAAATACAGTAAAAGACAGTATAGAGATAACAATAATAACAGTAATAATAATAATAACAATAATAAGGAACATTCGGCTGTAAAAGGTTCTGTTAAATATTTCTCAAGCATGTTCTGAATCTGATTTAAATCAGGTTATCCATGTTGTCACCACATTATTTTAAGCTCCAACCCCCCCCCCAAGTGTTAAGTAAGAGGCCAG
>NC_045737.1:38219975-38222232 GCF_008692095.1 Etheostoma spectabile | reverse complement strand
CTGTGTCAATGCTCTCATCAACTCAATGATCCTGTCAACAGCTGTAACATATTTTGTTTTTCATACATCTTAAGTCCTCATAACTTCATTTTTTACATAACTCACATATTTCAATCTCATGTTCCTCAAATGCACAATTTAAAGGGGTTCCTATTTGAGTTGTAAATCATACTCTGATAGAAATAGATTTACGTAAACAGAGAGTAACATTTCTAAATTCACATCATACTGAAATTAGTTCAGCTTGTATTATTTTGATTTTAAAGAATCACCCTTGTTTAGATCAGAAAGGTGTCATCACTGCAGTAGAAATGAAATGTGGAGTTCCTCAAGGTTCAATTTCAGGTCCCTTTCTTTTTCTTTGCAAAACATTGGGTGGGGCTACATCTGCCCTCCACCGCCATGCTGATGACACCCTTCTTTAACTCACCCTGAACCCTGCTATCTACAACTTAACAAACCTAATGAGTCATGTCTTTTCTAAACTCTTTACACAGTCTATTGATTAGTCTGATAAGTGTCTTACCTTTGCTCCATCCTTTACTATGCTGGATTGTATGAAGTTATCTAATTATTTTAGTTTTTACTGTTGTCATTCTTTGGTTGTCATGTCATTTTAATTGATTTGATGTTAAGATGATGATGTGTGTAATTGAACTCAAGGTTAAGGCAGAAGATCCAGATGCTGATCAGAACGGGCGGATCAAATACTCTCTCGAGTTCGGCAACAACGACGGATACTTCTCAATTGAGGAAAACAGTGGAGACATCACGCTGGCTAAAATCATTCCCCTGGTGGAGAACAAGATGTTGGAGTTCCCTCTCTACATAACAGCCAGAGACGGTAGATCTGAGTTTCCAGTACTTCTTAAAGGACAATTCCAGTCAATTCCAACATGTAGCTCTGTTGTTTTTAAATGTTTAGCGCTGTCAGTAGAGAGAAAAACGAAACCAGTTGGTGCTGCCTACACCGTGTTATCCTCCTGCTAGAGATAGCACCCAACAGGCTTGAATGGGGCAAGTTTAAAACGTGTTTTTAGCCTCTAAACATGTTCATAATGTCATCACAAGTGCCTACCCATGTGCAGTGATTCCATTCGAGGGAACACAGTGAATCGGACTGCTGTAGATGTGAAAGAAATGCATGAAAGTCCTGCTAATTCAGCTCTGTTTGGCGTTATTTGTCTTACGTATGTATGCTTGTATGTATGGCTATGTCGTCTTTTTATATGAGCTACCCAGGGATGGAAAAATAATTTCAGCTGTGGCTGACCATAAAGTTGTATTGCATCAAATTGTAAATCATTTGTAGCAGGTATAAACATTTAGAAGTTAGTTTGAAGCCTGCTGAGGCCTTGGTACAGTATTCATACCAGACCTATACATAACTGAAGCTATAAAATTGTGATAAAGAAGGGGATGTCATTTTACTTTGTCAACAGACTCATCACACTTATGTCATTATGTCATTCTTCTCCACCTGTCTTCTAGGGGGAACCATGTCCCGCTCCTCCTCAGCACAGGTTAACATTCGTGCTCCTGGTGCCTCTAATCCTCAGTTTTTACACAAAGTCTACCGTGGCACAGTGGAAGAAGAGCAGGAAACAGGAGTTGTCATTCTTAGGGTACGTTTTTACTTGAGTTGTCCATCTCAAAATGTCAAAGTCAATTTGTTCAGAAAATGGGTCAATGAACTTCTGATTCTCCATAAATTCACAGTTCATGTTCCTTTTCATCTGTATGTGTCCAGGTGGCCTTCATGGCGGTAGATGCTGAGATTCCTGTGACTCTCCGAGTTGATACAGAAGCCGACAAGTTCGCCATCTCCTCCGGTGGTGAATTCAGCACTAAAGTGAAGCTGGACTACGATGAGGCTCCTCACAACTACTCTGTGACGATCTCCATCTCTGACGGAGTCAGCAGCGACAGTGCAGTCGTGGAGGTTCAAGTCACCGACGTCAACGACAACAGTCCTGTTTTTACCTCGGATTCTGTCACAGAATCAGTCCCAGAGGACGCAGACGTAGGGTCCAATGTGACTGTTGTTCTCGCTACAGACAAAGACAGCAGCTTCAACCAGGAGATCAGATACTCTCTGAGAGGAGGAGAGGGGAAGTTCTCTGTCCATCCTGTGTCTGGGATGGTGAGTGTGACTGGACCACTGGACAGGGAGACTAAGACAGAGTACAGCCTGCAGATGGTGGCTGAAGACCAGGGTCGTCCAGCCAGGTCGGCCACAGCCTCCCTGCTGGTCCGA
>NC_045737.1:38219877-38219965 GCF_008692095.1 Etheostoma spectabile | reverse complement strand
TCAACGACAACGTCCCCAAGTTCTTAGATCCTGAGTATCAGGGTGAGGTCTTAGAGACGGCGTCAGTGGGTACGAGCTTGCTCACGTT
>NC_045737.1:38219632-38219867 GCF_008692095.1 Etheostoma spectabile | reverse complement strand
GACCCCGATGAAGGAGCAAACGGGAGTGTTACTTACAGTATTTTGAGCCAATATCCCTCATCAGATGCTCCTGTTTTTGAGTTGGACTCTTCCAGCGGGACTCTGCAGCTGGCCCAGCCTCTGGACTACAGCGAGGTGAAGGTGTACAGCCTCGTGGTTCAGGCCTCCGATGGAGGGACTCCCTCCCTGGTTGGGAACGGCTCCGTGGTGGTGAAGGTGAAGGACGTGAACAACA
>NC_045737.1:38219263-38219613 GCF_008692095.1 Etheostoma spectabile | reverse complement strand
GGAGAGCTACGACGTGGCCGTCCCTGAGAACCTGGCCAGCGGGGCGTCCATCCTGACCCTGGAGGTCACGGACCGGGATGAGGTGAGTAAAACCTCCTGAAACATCTTTGGTTCTTATCTATATGAATCAGGCTTTTTGTGTCGTGTTCCTATGTGTACTTTAAAATGCATTCTGGGTTAATAATCGGGACATTTTGCAACCAGCTTGCTACCACAGGGATTTTCTAACCGTAGCAGCTAAATCAACACAACTAATTAAAAAGCACCTGCTGAATGAAGCTCTGAATTATTATATTTTAATAATAGAAAACATATACAACTTGAACTGCACGCAGTTTCAACGGGGTCCA
>NC_045737.1:38218879-38219253 GCF_008692095.1 Etheostoma spectabile | reverse complement strand
CCCCGCGCCAGTCGTCCCCAGCGACCCGGGGAGCACACCAATCCCTACCCCACTGTGAGGACCGCCTCAGGAGTGGGCCTAGATGCTATCCGTCAAATTTTGTAAAATTTGGATGAGTGGTTCATGAGAAATACACTTTTTTTGTATTTGTAGCGCCCCCTAGTGGCCAATGTTCGTCACATTTGTTACAGAGCCTCAGGGGGTCATAGCAAGTAATATTGTAAAGTTTGGCTTTGATAGCATTTATTTTGGCCGAGATATGGCAAAGTCGGTGTTTTTCATAGCTAGCTACACAAATTTATTTGAGCGTAATACGCGCAATTCTTATTCTATAAAAAATCTTCATACAACTTTGTGTCAGGTCGGTCTGGAGA
>NC_045737.1:38216444-38218869 GCF_008692095.1 Etheostoma spectabile | reverse complement strand
CAAGTTTCGTGCAGATCCATTGTACGGTCTAGGAGGAGTTCAAAAAAGTAGGTTTTTGATAAATTGCAATTTTTCACGCATAAAAGTCTAGGCGGAAGTGGGCGTGGCCTATATCACGAGATTGAGTAGGATCCAGGGAACGCGTGGATGTAAGGTTTTTAAATTTCCGATTTGGGAGTTATAGGGCTAAACGTGTTTTCTCTCTGCTATAGCGCCACCTAGTGGTAGAAGTGGGTCAATTTTTTTGGCTGAGGTCTTTGCGGACTTTTGGACCAGTCCTGAAAATGGCGCGTCGCCACCATGTACGGTTTAGGCTGCAGCACCACTTTTATGCGGAGAAGAAAAATAATGGAGGATAATGGAGGAAAATCCTTACGAAAACAATAGGGTTCCACAGCCCTGCTGTGTGAACCGCGTATCGCCTTGCGATTACCGCGGTGCACGCATCCTCGGGCTTGGACCCCTAATAACATAGATATTTTATATGGTTAGCACTGTGGCCTCCCAGCAAGAAGGTTCTGGGTTTGAATCCAGGTCGTTCCAGAGCTTTCTGTGAGGAGTTTGTATGTTCTCCCCATGTTTGTGTGGGGTTCCTCCGGGTGCTCCGGTTTCCTAAATTAAAAAAAAACATGTACTAGGTTCTGCATTTTGAACACAGGGATGCTCATGAGTGTACGTGGTCCCAGAGCACCCTAGGCCAAAGGTCAATGATCGATTGAGCTGTCAACTGATCAACATCTGGTGGTGAGTCGGGTCAGGGGGTGGGGGGTGGGGGGGAGGACTCTGGACAGACCTGGTGAGCCCAAACGGGTTGTACGGGTAAATTGGGGACGTCTGGAGGAGGCCCCTGTCCAACGGACTTTCAACTCACACCTCTGTCTCTTGACTGCAACGTTTTTTCATAAAAATCCAGTAATATTTGTATTTGTATCGGTTTGTTTATGTCACAGATTTAAAGATTTGGCAGATTTATATTGAAATAAAACAACAGATGAGGTGAACTTTAATGGCCCTATTAAAGTTTGGACCTTGGCCCCGCTGCTTTACAACCTTTGTAATGTGTCAAACTCTCTCATGTCTTTTCTACCGAGGCGGTTCTGGTGCTGGTTTGGCGTTGGTGCCAAATATCGAACCGGCTCTTTGCTTTTCCACACAAATAAACCTGGTTCTGGGCCAAGAACACAGGTTCCAACTCAGCACCAACTTAGCGCTGGTCTAGAGATAAGAACCAGTTACGTCAGGTGCTGGGGGGGGGCGGAGTTATCATGACATTTGAAAACAAAAACTTCTGGCGGCCATTTTGAAAACCACCGGTCGGCTGTTTACCATAGAGAGCTGTTAATGTTAGCTTTGGACATGGATGGGAAACCAGAACCACCGTGGTCTGGGGAGGAAACCAGAACCACCGTGGTCTGGGGAGGAAACCACCAGTCTGCTGGGTCTCAGGCTGGGGAAGATCCAGCTGGTTCTTAGAGAACTGGAGAGTAGAACCAGCACCGAACTGGCACCAGAACCAGAACCAGCACCTGGTTAGTCTTGGTGGAGAAAGACATATAAGTTGTTTCTCGGATCACGCGGTGTCTTACTTCTGATGAGGTCCTCCTTTTATAGCTCTGATGCTTAACTCTGACCAGGTTTTTAACATATCTTCTTCTGCAGGGCGGATTCTCCGCTGGTTACTTCCTCTACACCAGTGATACCTTTGACATCAACAAACAAGGAGTGGTCTCGCTGAGGAGGGACGTCACCTTGGACCGAGAGACAAAGGACAGATACATGTTACAGGTACAACATGGTCACATTTTTATCTCCTGGTCTATTCCTGATTCAAGAAAAACTTGAAATGCATCCAGTCCTCTCAGAGAAACACACAGCAGTATATTATATCAATAAATATATATGTATGTATATATATGTATGCATACAGCATATGTATGTGTAAAAATTGCATATTTTAGCCTTTACAATAATAGTTAATAGTTACTATTATCTGTCATATGTACAGCACTGTACATGTACATGCTCATGAGCATAGGAAACCTTGCTTAAGTTGATTAAAAAGATGAATACCAAAATTATCTTTTGGAAATTGATCTTAATGCCTTAATTAAGATGGACAATACAGCTGCAGTTTACCACAATCTTGTGACTAGTTGACTTTCTAAAGCAGGCGCAATCGCTTGTTTGCTAAGGGTTGGGGCGGGACTCCAACATTAACACACTGACAACATTGTATTCAGAACATAAAATAATTTTATAGCACTTTTTAACGTGTGATTGTGTAACGGTGTTCACGAAATACCAACCCTTTTGTGAACTTGTGAATTTCGGCAGTCGTCTTCTCTTGTTTTCATGGAGACAGACGCGGTGTGCACGGAGGGGAGGGGCTGTGTGTGTGTGTGTGTGTGTGTGTGTGTGTGTGTGT
>NC_045737.1:38205815-38216419 GCF_008692095.1 Etheostoma spectabile | reverse complement strand
TATGTCCAGAAAGGTAATAAAAGTCATAAAAGTATAGTGTAGTTATTCAAAAAGACGTAAAAAACATAGTATGTCAGAAAGGTGATAAAAGACTTCAAGTCATAGTATAGTATGTCAAAAAAACGTAAAAAAGTCCATGTATGTCCAGAAAGGTGATAAAAGACATTAAAAGTAATAGTGTAGTATGTCAAAAGACGTAAAAAATCATGTATGTCCAGAAAGGTGATAAAAGTCATTAAAAAGTCATAGTGTAGTATGTCAAAAAAGACGTAAAAAAGTCATAGTTTAGTAATGTCCAGAAAGGTGATAAAAGACATTAAAAAGTCATAGTATAGTATGTCAAAAAAGACGTAAAAAAGTCATAGTATGTCCAGAAAGGTGATAAAAGACATTAAAAAGTAATAGTGTAGTATGTCAAAAAAGACGTAAAAAAGTCATAGTTTAGTATGTCCAGAAAGGTGAAAAAAGACATTAAAAAGTCATAGTATAGTATGTCAAAAAAGACGTAAAAAAGTCATAGTATGTCCAGAAAGGTGATAAAAGACATTAAAAAGTAATAGTGTAGTATGTCAAAAAAGACGTAAAAAAGTCATAGTTTAGTATGTCCAGAAAGGTGAAAAAAGACATTAAAAAGTCATAGTATAGTATGTCCAGAAAGGTGATAAAAGACATTAAAAAGTCATAGTATAGTATGTCAAAAAAGACGTAAAAAAGTCATAGTATAGTATGTCCAGAAAGGTGATAAAAGACATTAAAAAGTCATAGTATAGTATGTCCAGAAAGGTGATAAAAGTCATTAAAAAGTCATAGTATAGTATGTCGAATTGAGTCATAATATTGTATAGTATGACAAAAAAAGGGATAAAAACTCAAAGAACAGTATGTCAAGAAAGTCATATAAAAAGTCACAGTATAGTATGTTGAAATGAGTCATAAAAACACATAGTATGTTGAAAAAAGTGATAAAAAGCAATTAATAATCCATAGTATAGTACGTCAAAAAATGTAAAAAATGATGTCATAGTATAGTATATAGTATAGTGAATGTAATCACACAGAATTTGCATAAATGTTATTGACATATTAAGTATAACAATTCCTTTTTCATTCAATGCATTGTTTGTTTCCCCTGCTCTCCCACCGTCTCCTCTGTCTCTCACACACACGCACGCACACACGCACACACACACCACACACACACACACACACACACACACACACACACACACACACACACCCACACACACACACACACACACACACACACACCACACACAGCCCCTCCCCTCCGTGCACACCGCGTCTGTCTCCATGAAACAGAGAAGACGACTGCCGAAATTCACAAGTTCACAAAAGGTTGGTATTTCTGAACACCGTTTACACAATCACACTTAAAAAGTGCTATAAAATTATTTTATGTTCTGAATACAATGTTGTCAGTGTGTTAATGTTTGGTCCCGCCCCACCCTTAGCAACACGATTGCGCCTGCTTTAGAAAGTCAACTAGTCACACGATTGTGGTAAACTGCAGCTGTATTGTCCATCTTATTAAGCATTAAGATCAATTTCCAAAAGATAATTTTGGTATTCATCTTGTTTAATCAACTTAGCTCAAGGTTTCCTAGCTCAGAGCGATGTACATGTACAGTGCTGTCACATTGACAGATAATAGTAACTATTTAACTATTATTGTAAAGGCTAAAATATGCATTTTTACACATACATATCTGTATGCATACAATAATACATACATATATATTTATTGATATAATATACTGCTTGTGTGTTCTCTGAGAGGACTGGATGCATTTCCAAGTTTTTCTTGAATCAGGAATACCAGGAGATAAAAATGTGACCATCGTTGTACCTGTAAATTCATCTGTCCTTTGTCTCTCGGTCCAAGTGACGTCCCTCCTCAGCGAGACCACTCCTTGTTTGTTGATGTCAAAGGTATCACTGGTGTAGAGGAAGTAACAGCGTAGAATCCGCCCTGCAGAAGAGATATGTTCAAACACCTGGTCAGATTAAGCATCAGAGCATAAAGGAGACCCTCATCAGAAGTAAGACACCGCGTGATCCGGAAACAACTTCTATGTCTTTCTCCACCAAGACTAACCAGGTGCTGGTTCTGGTTCGTGGTCCAGTTCGGTGCTGGTTCTACTCTCCAGTTCTCTAAGAACCAGCTGGATCTTCCCCAGCCTAGACCCCAGCAGACTGTGGTTTCCTCCCCAGACCACGGTGGTTCTGGTTTCCTCCCCAGACCACGGTGGTTCTGGTTTCCCATCCATGTCCCAAATCTAACATTAACAGCTCTCTATGTAAACAGCCGACCGGTGGTTTTCAATGGCCGCCAAATTTTTTGTTTTCAATGGGCATGATAACTCCGCCCCCCCCCAGCACCTGACGAACTGGTTCTTATCTCTGACCACGCTAAGTTGGTGCTGAGTTGGAACCTGTGTTCTTGGCCCCAGAACCAGGTTTATTGTGTGGAAAAGCAAAGAGCCGGTTCGATATTTGGCACCAACGCCAACCAGCACCAGAACCGCCTCGGTAGAAAAGACTGAGAGAGTTTTGACACATTCAAAGGTTGTAAAGCAGCGGGCCAGGTCCAAACTTTAATAGGCCATTAAAGTTCACCTCATCTGTTGTTTTATTTTCAATATAACTCTGCCAAATCTTTGAATCTGTGACATAACAAACCGATCAAATTACAAATTTACTGGATTTTTATGAAAAAACGTTGCAGTCAAGAGACAGAGGTGGTTGAAAGTCCGTTGGACAGGGGCCTCCTCCATACGTCCCCAATTTACCCGTTACAACCCGTTTGGGCGCACCGTCTGTCCAAGTCCCTCCCCCCACCCCCCACCCCCTGACCCGACTCACCACCCAGATGTTGATCAGTTGACAGCTCAATCGATCATTGACCTTTGTGGCCTAGGGTGCTCTGGGACCCGTACACTCATGAGCACTCCCTGTGTTCAAAATGCAGACCTAGTACATTGTTTTTTTTTTAATTTAGGAAACCGGAGCAGCCCGGAGGAACCCCACAACACTGGGGAGAACATACAAACTCCTCACAGAAAGCTCTGGAACGACCTGGATTCAACCCAGAACCTTCTTGCTGGGAGGCCACAGTGCTAACCATATAAATATCTATGTTATTAGTGGTCCAAGCCCGAGGATGCGTGCCACCGCGGTAATCGCAAGGCGATACGCGGTTCCACAGCGAGCTGTGGAACCTATTGTTTTCGTAAGGATTTTCCTCCATATCTCCCTTATTTTTCTTCTCCGCTAAAAAGTGGTGCTGCAGCCTAAACCGTACATGGTGGCGACCGCCATTTTCAGAACTGGTCCAAAAGTCCCAAAGACCTCAGCCAAAAAATGACCCACTTCTACCACTAGTGGCGCTATAGAGAGAGAAAACACGTTTACCCTATAACTCCCAAATCGAAATTTAAAAACCTCCATCCAGCTTTCCCTGGATCCTACCAAACTCGTGATATAGGCCACGCCCACTTCCGCCTAGACTTTTATGCGTGAAAAAATTGCAATTATCAAAACCTACTTTTTTGAAACTCCTCCTAGACCGTACATGGATCTGCACGAAACTTGGCACCTAGCATCTCCAGACCGACCTGACACAAATTTGTATGAAGATTTTTTTATAGAATAAGAATTGCGCGTATTACGCTCAAATAAATTTGTGTATCTAGCTATGAAAAACAACCCGACTTTCCCAATCTCGCCAAAATAATGCTATCAGCCCAACTTTACAATATTACTTGCTATGACCCCCTGAGGCTCTGTAACAATGTGACGAACATTGGCCACTAGGGGCGCTACAAATACAAAAAAAGTGTATTTCCATGAACACCACTCATCCAAATTTTACAAAATTTGACGGATATAGCATCTAGGCCCCTCCTGAGGCGGTCCTCACAGTGGGGTAGGGATTGGTGTGCTCCCCGGGTCGCTGGGGACGACTGGCGCGGGGAGGCTTGGACCCCTGAACTGCGTGCAGTTCAGTTGTATATGGTTTTCTATTTTAAAATATATAATTCAGAGCTTCATTCAGAGGTGCTTTTTAATTAGTTGTGTTGATTTAGCTGCTACGGTTAGAAAATCCCTGTGGTAGCAAGCTGGTTGCAAAATGCCCGTTATTAACCCGAATGCCATTTTAAAGTACACATAGGACCACGACACAAAAAGCCTGATTCATATAGGTAAGAACCAAAGATGTTTCAGGAGGTTTTACTCACCTCATCCCGTTCCGTGACCTCCAGGGTCAGGATGGACCCCCGCTGTCCAGTTTCTCAGGGACGGCCACGTCGTAGCTCTCCTCACTGAACTCAGGGCGGTTTGTGTTGTTCACGTCCTTCACCTTCACCACCACGGAGCCGTTCCCAACCAGGGAGGAGTCCCTCCATCGAGGCCTGAACCACGAGCTGTACACCTTCACCTCGCTGTATCCAGAGGCTGGGCCACTGCAGAGTCCCGCTGGAAGGTCCACTAAAAACAAAGCTGCAGATGAGGGATATTGGCTCAAATACGTAAGTAACACTCCCGTTTGCTCCTTCACATCGGGGTCTAACCGCCGTAACGGTGAGCAGTCTACCCGCTGACGCCGTCTCCCAGACCTCACCCTGATACTCAGCATTTGAGAACTTGGGGACGTTGTCGTTGATGTCCGACACTCGACTCAGCAGGAGGCTGTGGCCGACCTGGCTGGACGACCCTGGTCTTCAGCCACCATCTGCAGGCTGTACGCTGTCTTAGTCTCCCTGTCCAGTGGTCCAGTCCACTCACCATCCCATACACAGGATGGACAGAGAACTTCCCCCACCCCTCTCCTCCTCTCAGAGATATGATCTCCTGGTTTGAAGCTGCTGTCTTTGTCTGTACGGGACAACAGTCACATTGGAGCCTACGTCTTGCGTCCTCTGGGACTGATTCTGTGAAGGAATCCGAGGTAAAACAGGACTGTTGGTCGTTGACGTCGGTGACTGAACCTCCACGACTGCACTGTCCTGCTGACTCCGTCAGAGATGGAGATCGTCACAGAGTGTTTGTGAGGACCGCATCGTAGTCCAGCTTCACTTTAGTGCTGAATTCACCACCCGGAGGAGAGTGGCGACTTTGTCGGCTCTGTATCACTCGGAGAGTCCAGGAATCTCAGCATCTACCGCCATGAAGGCCACCTGGACACATACAGATGGACAAGGAACATGAACTGTGAATTTATGGAGAATCAGAAGTTCATTGACCCATTTTCTGAACAAATTGACTTTGACATTTGAGATGGACACTCAAGTAAAAACGTACCTAAAATGACAACTCCTGTTTTCCTGCTCTCTCTTTCCCACTGTGCCACGGTAGACTTTGTGTAAAACTGAGGATTAGAGCACCCAGAGCACGCATGTTAACCTGTGCTGAGGAGGAGCGGGACATGGTTCCCCCTAGAAGACAGTGGAGAATACATAATGACATAAGTGTGATGAGTCGTTGTACAAAAGTAAAATGACATCCCCTTCTTTATCACAATTTTATAGCTTCATTTATGTATAGGTCTGTATGATACTGTACCAAGGCCTCAGCAGGCTTCAAACTAACTTCTAATATTTTAATAACCTGCTACAATGATTTACAATTTGATCAATACAACTTTATGGTCGCCACAGCTGAATTATTTTTCCATCCCTGGTAGCTCATATAAAAAGACGAACATATAGCCATACATACAGCATACATACGTAAGACAAATAAGCCAAACACAGCTGAATTAGCTGACTTTCATGCATTTCTTTCACATCTCCAGCCGTCCGATTCACTTGTTCCCTCGAATGGAAATCACTGCACATGGGTAGGCACTTGTGATGACATTATGAACATGTTTTAGAGGCTAAAAACACGTTTAAAACTGGCCCCATTCAGCCTGTTGGTGCTATCTCTTGCAGAGGATAACACCGGTTTAAGGCAGCACCAACTGGTTTCTTTTTTCTCTCTACTGACAGCGCTAAACATTTAAAAAACAACAGAGCTACATGTTGGAATTGACTGGAATTGTCTTTAAGAAGTACTGGAAACTCAGATCTCACCGTCTCTGGCTGTATGTAGAGAGGGAACTCCAACATCTTGTTCTCCACCAGGGGAATGATTTAGCCAGCGTGATGTCTCCACTTTTTTCCTCAATTGAGAGTATCCGTCGTTGTGCCGAACTCGAGAGAGTTTTGATCCGCCCGTTCTGATCAGCATCTGGATCTTCTGCCTTAACCTTGAGTTCAATTACACACATCTCACTTTAACATCAATCAATTAAAATGAATGACAACCAAAGAATGAACAACATAAAAACTAAATAATAGATAACTTCATACAAGCCAGCATAGTAAAGGATGGAGCAAGGTAAGACACTTATCAGACTAATCAATAGACTGTGTAAACAGTTTGGAAAAGACCTGACTCATTAGGTTTTTAATTGTAGATAGCAGGTTTGGGGTGAGTTTAAGAAGTGGTTCATCAGCATGGCGGTGGAGGGCAGATGTAGCCCCCGTGACAACATACTATACTATGACTCATTTTGTGACACTATACTATGACTTTTTCACCATTTTATTTTGACATACTATTTTATGACGTCTTTATCACATTTTGTACTGTTTAGTTTCGTGGTGGTTCAGGGGTCAGAAAGGCTTCAAATGACACCAGCAAGTAAGACCTGCACCCTCTTGACCTTCTTGAGTGGAGTCTGCTCGTTCTTCCGGACTTTCTTTGACATATTATACTTTGAGTTTTTAATGACTTTTTTAAATCACCTTTTTGGACATACTATACTATGACATTTCTTTTTACATTTTTTTGACGTACTATACTATGAATTTTTCACTAAATATATTTTTATGACTTTTTTGACATACTGTACTTTGAGTTTTTATCCCTTTTGTCGTCATCCTATACAATATTATGACTCATTTCAACATACTATACTATGACTTTTTTAGGAATTAGTTTGACATAATGTACTATGATTCTTTTCACCATTTTTATATATTGACTTCTTGATCACTTTTCCTTCTTTTTTAGTCTCATGGAGGCTCAGTGGTCAGCAAGGGTTCCAAGAGCTAAACACCGCAGCCTCTGATCTGATCTGGATCGATTCCCAGTCAGGGGTCGACCGTTTTCAGTGGAATCTGCATGTTCTTCTAGACCTTTTTCGACATACTATACTTTGACATATTTCGACATACTATACTATGACTTTTTTTGACATACTATACTATGACTTTTTTTAGACATACTATACTATGACATATTTCGATATACTATACTATGACTTTTTTTCGACATGCTATACTATGATTTTTTTAGACATACTATACTATGACTTTTTGTTGATATACTATACTATGACTTTTTTAGACATACTGTACTATGACTTTTTTTGACATACTATACTATGACTTTTTTAGACATACTGTACTATGACTTTTTTTGATATACTATACAATGACATATTTCGACATACTATACTATGACTTTTTTAGACATACTGTACTATGACTTTTTTTGATATACTATACAATGACATATTTCGACATACTATACTATGACTTTTTTAGATATACTATACTATGACTTTTTGTTGATATACTATACTATGACTTTTTTCGACATACTATACAATGACATATTTCGACATACTATACTATGACTTTTTTTCAACATACTATACTATGACTTTTTTTAGACATACTATACTATGACATATTTCGATATACTGTACTATGACTTTTTTAGACATACTATACTATGACTTTTTTTTAGACATACTATACGATGACTTTTTTCGACATACTATACAATGACATATTTCGATATACTGTACTATGACTTTTTTAGACATACTATACTATGACTTTTTTCGACATACTATACTATGACTTTTTGTTGATATCCTATACTATGACTTTTTTCGACATACTATACTATGACTTTTTTCGACATACTATACTATGACTTTTTTCGACATACTATACTATGACATATTTCGATATACTATACTATGACTTTTTTAGACATACTATACTATGACTTTTTTTGACATACTATACTATGACTTTTTTAGACATACTATACTATGACTTTTTTAGACATACTATACTATGACTTTTTTTGACATACTATACTATGACTTTTTTCGACATACTATACTATGACATATTTCGATATACTATACTATGACTTTTTTAGACATACTATACTATGACTTTTTTTGACATACTATACTATCACTTTTTTAGACATACTATACTATGACTTTTTTCGACATACTATACTATGACTTTTTTCGACATACTATACTATGACTATTTCAGTATCTATACTATGACTTTTTAGACATACTATACTGACTTTTTTTGACATCTATACTATGACTTTTTTTAGACATACTATACTTTGATTTTTTCTACTACTATACTATGACTTTTTGTTGATATACTATCTATGACTTTTTTTAGACATACTATACTATACTTTTTTAGACATACTGTACTATGACTTTTTTGATATACTATACTATGACTTTTTTAGACATACTATACAATGACATATTTCGACATACTAACTATGACTTTTTTTTCAACATACTATACTATGACTTTTTTTAGACATACTATACTATGCCATATTTCGATATACTGTACTATGACTTTTTTAGACATACTATACTATGACTTTTTTGACATACTATACTATGACTTTTTTAGACATACTATACATATACTTTTTTTAGACAACATAACTATACATTTTCGATATACTGTACTATGACTTTTTTTAGACATACTATACTATGACTTTTTGTTGATATACTATACTATGACTTTTTTCGACATACTGTACTATGACTTTTTTAGACATACTATACTATGACTTTTTTAGACATACTATACTATGACTTTTTTGACATACTATACTATGACTTTTTTAGACATACTATACAATGACATATTTTGACATACTATACGATGACTTTTTTCGACATACTGTACTATGACTTTTTGTTGATATACTATACTATGACTTTTTTCGACATACTATACGATGACTTTTTTTGATGTACTGTACTATGACTTTTTTTCAACATACTATACTATGACTTTTTTTTCAACATACTATACTATGACTTTTTTAGACATACTATACAATGACATATTTTGACATACTATACGATGACTTTTTTCGACATACTATACAATGACTTTTTTCGACATACTGTACTATGACTTTTTGTTGATATACTATACTATGACTTTTTTCGACATACTATACTATGACTTTTTTTCGACATACTGTACTATGACTTTTTTCGACATACTATACAATGACATATTTCAATATACTGTACGATGACTTTTTTCGACATACTATACTATGACTTTTTTTCGACATACTATACTATGACTTTTTTTTCGACATACTATACTATGACTTTTTTGACATACTATACTATGACTTTTTTGACATACTATACTATGATTTACTTTGACATAATATACTATGACTTTTTTTACATTTTTTTTCGACACACAGTACTATAATGACTTCTTTATTACTTTTTGGACACACAGTTTCATGGTGGCTCAGTGGTTAGAAAGGCTTCAAATAGCACCAGAATTACTTTTTATGACTTTTTTTTAACATACTATATAATTACTTTATAATTTTTTTCAACAAACCTATACTATGACTTCACGACATGCCATACTATGATCTTTTTCTTTTTTTTAAGTATTCAAATATTCCACTTTTGTTTAATACATTATTGGTATTATTCAATTAATTTCATACTAATTAAAACCATTACCACTTTTCCAACCGTTTTCACTTAGTCAACTTCTTCTCACGCAATTATACCAGCAATCAAGTTTAGCTTTAGCAATTCAGCTTTTCCGCTTTCACAAGTATTTTCTGCAGCTAATGCATTTTCTAGTACATTTCTTTCAGTCTCATTTTGTGCTTGTGTTGTTAAATACAACTCTGTAAAAAAAAGGTTTTGGACCCTGTGCAGGAGCTGACTTTTTGTGTTAATGAAACAAAAAATAGCTAACACGCCGTCCTGTGTTCAGGTGGAGGCGGTGGACCAGCCCGTTGACGGCCTGCGATCAACGGCTCAGCTCAACATCACCGTCCTGGACTACAACGACAACTCCCCCCAGTTCCCGAGGATCCCGGACCCGCTGCAAATCCCCGAGGGCGTGTACTCGGAGGACGCTCCAGGAGAGGTTTTCACCTTTGTGCCAACAGACGCAGACCTCGGGCCCAACGGAGAGGTGGCCCTCTCCCTCCTCTCCCCCCACCCACTCTTCAGATTCACAGAGGTGAGGCCAGAAGAGACGACTGTGGAAACGTGAAATGTGACTATATTTGAGAGATGTCGTGTTGTGTTGCAGGACGGGACGTTGCTGGCTGTCGGCTCTCTGGATCGGGAGAGCAGGGAAACGTACGAGCTGCTCGTGAAGGCCTCGGATAAAGGCACCCCCCCGAGAGAGGTGAGAGACACCTTTTGTTTTTAGTCAAAGTCAAAGTCTGCTTTATTGTCAATT
>NC_045737.1:38205681-38205805 GCF_008692095.1 Etheostoma spectabile | reverse complement strand
TCAAGACATACAAAGAGATCGAAATTGCGTTTCTCTCTATCCCACGGTGTAGACAAGACATATTTTAAAAATTAGGTCACAGACAAACATAACATTAGAGTAAACAATATAAAAAGTAAAAATA